>NW_003299084.1:1784811-1800002 GCF_000151645.1 Tuber melanosporum
CAAATAACAGTGATGAAGAATTTATAGTGAGTATAATAGGGTAAAGTATTGGTGTGCTCACTTCCGACACAGAGCACATGAAGTAGGAAAAGTACTTAGAATTTAATCTAATTTTATTTATACTAGTACCACCAATACTGGCATAACACTAATCTTCCCCGCACTCCATAAATCAAACTATCTAAAACACACTACCGTGGACCATTCCGCCTCGCAGCCACTCTCCCCAAACGTAAATTCAAAAATTACTACCTAAGCAGGCTCACGGGCACTGGCAGCGACTAGCGCTGCCCCGGATTAACACATCTTCCCACCTCGCTACCTAGCCACCGTCTCATACCCTCACACCTATCCACCCCCAACACAATCTGGTCTGTATACTCAAAAAAGGAAACATACACTCTGTCCCAACATCCCTCCGTCCTCTTATAATGCAATCCAAGATCCAAATAACCTTCCGCCAATATCAAACTACAAAAGAGGTAGCAGGGTACCTTCAGCAATCCGTTCACCTTAGCCCATCTCAAGACCACCGATGTTCGCATCACCAGGTTCATCTCATCCTACTGTAAATGCTGAGAATGCCAAAATCGATCATGACATATCTGGAAGTACCAGGGGCACTTCTCAAAGTGCTCCACGAAGGTGGCGTATTTCTTAGTGGCTGCAGCGGAAATGGCGGTACCACAACAAGGATACTCACACCAATTTTGTTCAGGTAAAAAGAACCACTTGTTCAGCAGTGTCACCTCACCTGGCAAGACACAGCCACTACCATCATGTCTCTTCTCGCACCGGGTGCAGGTCGTAGGATCTCCCATCAATACTGTCCCCCCATCCCTTTCCACCATTACTGTACCGTTAAAGGAGTTACCTGCTACAACCAGCTCCCCATTTACAATCCTAACATAGCAAGTAATTCCCAGTCCCAGCCACCGATGATCTATCCACCAGCACTTCCACCTCAGGACTACCGAATCTTTATACAAATCTTCATCAGTAGGGCGTCCTCTAGCATAGTGGGGGTACTCAGTCCAGTAGTGTCTACCTTCCTTCCCTTCACAACTGACATGGCCAACTATGCCTGTTCCACTGCAGATCCTTAATAAAATGTAGGAATCCATGGGGGTTAGGCCTCAGAGGTATCGGGATGCTTTCAGTTTCCGAGCATAATACTCGTATCCTTCCCTAGCTTGCAAGGTCCCCCACACATCCTTACGGAGTTCCCTAGCTAGAGCCGCATGACCAATCCCAAAGCTAACCCCTTCCTAAAGCAGAGGTTATAAGAGGTATCTGACACAGTCCTTAGCCTTCAGATTGACCATCTCATTGCCATCAACACCCACATGACCAGGTATCCAACCAAAACTGACCTGAGAGAATTCATTTAACAAGGGAACCATTACCTCTCACAACTCAGCCGAGTCACCATCTGAAAACATGTTGTCAACCATGATGAGGGCCGGTATGCAGTCCAAGAACAGGTGAACTGGGCGTCTCTTGACTATATGCTGTACATGCCACAGAGCACACCTAACAGCCAACAACTGGCATTCCATAATACTCCAGGATGGAGGAACTGAGCACCCGCCAACACGGGTCAAGGACCCTCTCTCAAATACTGCTGAGGCTACACCAGCCAGTCAGAGCACTTGGATCCGTCCATGTATATGACCATATCCGAGGATCTACAGAGGTCTGTGTAAAGCACATGATGGTGTGCAGCTATTACCGCGTTGCCATTCCCAACCGAGACTGTCTGGCGACAGGTGAGCTTCTTATCTGAAGTCTGTCGATGCACCACCATGCTTTCCTCCTTCTACTGTAGCCGTATTTCCCCGAACCATGGATGCTGGTCACAGTACCGGTAATTGATGAACCAGCTATAACACCTCCATTGTAGGTACCTTCCCTAAATAGCAACAGGTGGTGTTCTGAACTCGGCTAGCAGTATGTTATTTGCCAACCTCATAGGCATTCGAAACACTGACTGGAGGCAGTCATTAACGTAGACCTGAATCTGCTTCACATACGATACATAGTCAGTTATAAATTCAAGTCCATAATAGACGGTCGGAAGGTAAGCTGCCTGCATCAAGCGGTAAGTCTCCCATGCCCCTAACCCACCAACACTTCCAAATCTCCTCCCCAACGCTGAAATCCTTCTCCTAACACCCAACCCCCTTTCTAACTAATACTTTACATGAGAGGAAAAGTTAAGAAATATATTAAACATATATCCAAGAACCCGCAAGTCCTCCGCAGGCAATACTATTTCTCCTAATAATTCTATTCCTTCCCATGCCTTATCTCCAAATCCAATCCACTGAGTCTTGAGGGCACTGAACTCCATTCCCCTCACTCTGGCTATGCGGTCACAGTCTGCAAATATTTCTTCCACATAGTAGCAGGTGGCCTTACTTGATTCCGCTGCTACTATAATAACCCCGTCATCGACGTACAAGACCACCACCTGACGTACACTGTGGGAGTATCGCATGCGTGGCCTGAATATATCTACTACGTACCCACCAAAAAGGAACAGAGAAAGGGCTGAGCCTGGAGGTACTCCTTTACTGACATGGTAGGGGCGAGAGAAGTATCCATTGAAGCGAAACCATACCGACTCACACGAAGCCCACCCACGGATCCATTGGCAAAGGTATACAGGGCACCCCTTGGCCACTAGAAAGTCTGACAGGAGATTAACATCAATGTTATCAAACCCCCCTTCAATGTCCATTGACAAGATCAGTCTTTTGTACTCCTCATTAGGTCATAAGACCTCAAAGACTACTGCTATGGCATCATGAACACCCTGCTTCCATCGAGACTCAAACTGTGTTTCCCCCAGATCAAGGCAGGCAGCCAGTCTCAACAGAACAATGCATTCTGTAACTTTCACCGGTGTCGGCAGGAGGTGTATCAGCCTCCACAATTTCACGACATCGTACCTGGGTTTGTCCAATTTGGGTATGAGTGCCACCTCAGCCTTGTACCAGTCTAGAATATCGTGCCACAACCCGTAGTCTACCAGGCATCTCAATGTTGTTGTATCTCTTCGTTTCCAACACTGTAGGAAGGGATAACCAATATCATCCTCGCCTGGGCCTGTGTTCATAAGGGACCTAGCAAGGGCAATTTCCATCTCTTGAACACTGTCCATATCGATCTAGGAATCCTCCCAAGGGGTGTGGTCGACAGGAGACAACTACTGTACAATCAGGTCACTAATGTCTGAATGTGTAGTAGCATAGAACCCATCTGTTCATGCCATGGAGGGCAGGGTTCGCTTAGCTTCCGACTTCTGTGCCAACCTAAAAATGTCTGGGTCTTGGCTCTCAGCAATCTTTTCCCTGATATGTTCAAATCTAGCCCTTAGCAGGCATGCCCAGTAGACACACCGGGCCACTTTGTAGTCCTCCGTCTGCTCAGTCCTGCATTTGGAGTACCGATATAGCAGGACTACATCTAACCTCATTCTGTCCAGCTCCAGTGTCCACCACTCACACTGACCTCTGCCAACGGAGGTGTGTGGGAGTGCATCCACCACTCGTCTCACTCCTTTCCATAACTTCCCATATTCCACCTCTTGCAGGGCATCCGACTGTTTCCCAACCCCCTCTCATACTACCTTCTTCCAGGCTGGCCTCCTATGCATGATGTTATCAGGGAGGTCAATTGCCAACTCAAGGGCTTGAGCACTATGCTCACAGCCAGTGGCGTCTAGGCACCGATGTCTAATGTACAGTGCCCAGTGTAGGCAAAGGTTGATTCTGGAGACATCCCAAAAGGTTGGTACTATCGTGAGAACCATGTTCATATCGCGAGTTGGGGCCATGAACCACTGTTTCAGCTACCGTCCGCCTATATTGTTGCGGTCCGTATTTGGGTCCCAATCTTGGTGCCTGGCATTAAAGTCACCAAACACTGTGTCTGGTTCTCCGAGTTCGTCCCACCAGTCAACAAATTGGTCTTTAGTGTAGCCAGGTCGGAAGTAAACTCCAGTGAGAACTTTCTTCACCCTTCTTTCCCAATAGCCCAAACTGGTACTGCTCTCCCCATGCCCCCCATTTCAAACATCCCACAAATATGGGATCTAACAAACACCTCAGCATCCGATTTCTTAACAAAGGAAAACAAATCCTATCCATCAACATCTATAGGAACATGTAGCCCTTCCAGGTCAACCGGTTGTTCAATAATAAAAAACAAATCAACAAAAGAAAACAAATCAAATGCCAGTATCCAATTCCGACTACTCCTCCCCATATTTAATGTCATTGTAGTAATAAGTATTAAAAAGAGGCCTCAACTGATCCACTCGGGCCACAAGGGCCAGAGGCATAGGGGACACCACTATCCTGGTCCCTGGCAGTCCAAAAAGTATCTTCCTGGTGGGGTTTGGAGGTGGCAGTGGTTTTCAAAATCCCACGCGCCAGCAAGGGGGAGGGGAGGGGCATTCCAGGTCCTTACCCTTGGCCTTGTTCAACTTCTGACCGGGGCCTTCATCTTCCTCGTCGCTGCTGATCTCAACCAGTCCTAGTGGTGGAGATCTTCCATGACTGCGGCATCGTCTCCGGGCCCTCCTCCTCTGACTTCCCTGTTGTTCCAGTTTCTTGGCAGGTTCCGTCGGCGGGGCTGCCCCTTGTTTTAGACTCGAGGACAACGGAGCTAGAGGTGACAACCTGACTCCAGGGCACTGTTCATATCCAGCAAAATGATCTATCAGGTCACAGAGCCAACATTGTCTCCTAGTGTGTCCACAGGCCTGGCCTACACCTCCTGGGCATTCGAGCTTGCTGCATATATGTTCCTCTCCAAAACAGAACAGATAGTGGGATAGGTGACCACATGTAGCCTGAAAGTAGCCAGTCTCCAGGCACTTACCGCAAACCTTTAGGGGTCTATGTTCTTCAAATACCCAGATGTTGTGGGCCCTTCCTCTGAACCAGATTTTTCCCTCAACCAGCCTTTCTCTGATGGCCTCGTTCTTTTCGACCACAAAGTGGATGCCACATGTTGTAGCATTAGCCTGCCTCATGGTGTGGATAGACCCCATAATATCTGGCCTGGATACCGTTACTATACTTGTATTGGATTGCTCCAAGTCAGTGCGGAGGCCATCAAAAGCTGCACTTCCAGTCCATCCCTCAACCCTCCATATTGATCGCCATCCTGTATCAGCAAGCAGGACACCACAAACAAAGATCTTCACCTTTTCCAAGTTCCTCAGAAATTCAAATTCCGGGAGCGACAACTCTCTAAGTAGGTCAAGCCTTACCTGGTCGAACCAGTTGCCTAGTTCGGTAACAGAATGTCTGGCCAGGATCAAAAATATACAAGCCATCTCAGGCTGGATGTGCCCGGCACGGATATATGGGACACTGCCTCGAATCTTTCCTTAGTGTGAGAAGGTTGTGTTGATTCAGTTCTAAATTGCCTCGATGCCCACACCTTCTGATAGGGCTACTTGTTTACAGGTGGCGAATGGCATAGTAATATGCCTTCCATGGGCATCTGGGGTTGATGATGACTGTAGTGGTGCCGGCACTGAGTTGTGTGGGTCAGGAGGTCCCTGTGGAACCCGTCAGTACTCTTATTGCATTGGGGCTGTAGTTACCTTGATGCTGGCCATGGCCGCAGGCCCTGATTGAACTGGCAGAGTAGCAGGTGCACCGGCAATGGGTGTAGGTTCCTGTCTGTCAGTGTTCTTCCCCTGAGTCTTTGCCGGGGTCGCCGTTTCCTTCTCGCTACCAGATCTTCTAGCAGCCTTTCTTCTCCTTTTGGCAGTACTGCTCAGGCGCCTACCATGTCTCCTACCCTCTCCCTGTTCTTCTTCCTCCCCATCCTCTTTTTCCCCGTGTACCAATTTGCCTTCTCCCCCACAAGCTACACGTAGAGTCACCTCCCCTTCACTAGAGGAGCTCCCACTGCTAAACTGGCGAGAGGAGTCTGCTGATATGGGGTGGGCGGAGGGTGCCTACTCTTTTTGAGTGGAGGAAGGCTTGGGTACGTATGCTATCCATTTCACTACCTCCGTGAAGGAGGCCTTAGCAGTAGGAGCCACCGTAGCAGTCCCCTTCCTCTTAATAGGGGCAGGGGGTAGTGTTATTCCCAACAACAGGGTGTTGTCAGATACCACTCAAGGGGATCAGTGGCGGGGAGACAGCTTACTTTGCAGGGTCTCAATCTCTTCCCCTTGCTTGCCAACAATGTCTGTCAGCGCCTTCACCACCCATTCCAGCAGGTGTACACAGCTCCAGTAATTCACTCTATCCTCTGGTACTTCATTACCAAATGCGGTGTCATTGTCCATCCATGCCTGGACATCATGTACCGTGTCATTCTCAATCGACCCGGACTACGAGGACAGGAGGGGCTGAGTATTACACAAGCAGATGTCCTCCAACCCTTCCAACATGGATCCAATTATACAACCCGAGTGGGGCCACGGAGAGGGAGTCCTACCTGCATCAAGTATCTCGCATACTCCTACCATAATTGAATCTGCCTGGGCCACAGTGGCATCGACTTCCTCCGGTTGGGCATCAGGAAGTTGAACTTCCAACACTGTCTGGGTATTGTACGCAGCTTCCCGAGAGCTCAATAGCTGTACTTCCTGTGAGGTCCACTCTCTATTTAAGTCCAGTGGTGATAATGCCATTGCCGGAGAGGGAGCATAGATGCTGTAACCCAGTCCATTTACTTCATAGTTACGTTCTTCTTCCAAATCGATGGGAGTGTCCAGAGCCAACACCTCAGAGGTAGGCAGGACATCTTGGGTTACCAGTGGAGACGGGAATGGTGGTATAGCCTCAATGGTCGATAGGAGACTCAAAGGTAGGAGAAGGGCTAGGTGCCTATAATGTATGTCAAGGGGCAGGCCAGGGAGAGTGGGAACAATTTGCTTTTTCCCGCTTTCATCGACATTGATGGCCCTTAAAAACTGTGGCCCCAGAACTGGAGTAGTGGATCATTTAGTAGGGGACGCCGACCATGTACGGCGCCATGTTCTAGCGGTAGGAGGCTTGTAGTCCTCATCCTCAGAGTTATCTAATCTGAACTTCGGGGTCTCGTAAAAAGCCCTTTCTCCAGAAGACGTTCTGGCCATAAAGGATGGAGTAGACACGCCAGCCTTGCATGCAGGTGCCTGGAGGAGAAAACTAAGCATCTTACTTTGGACAGTCCTAGCGAGGAAAGGGATAGCAAACCATGAACTCGACTCAACCGTAACCACAGCCGAGGCACTTTCGGTCGGTAGTATAGAGGATTCAGGGACCATGGCCTGAGAGTCTTTGGGGGGAGAGGGTGCTGGGACTGGAGAGTATTTCAAGCCGTAATTGGAGTTGAACTAAACGAAGAGTCCTGTGGTGGTGTCTTTTTCCAAGCCACATGTGGCTGAACAGCCCCTCCCGATTAGGAAACCTCTCACCAAAACCTCCACTTCTTTCATCGTAGCAATGGTCGCGTCAGTGACCGTCTGCCTAACCTAATCATCAAACTGTGGGTTCACCACATTTCAACACCTGTGACAGTGGTGAAACTGTAGGAAATTAAAGTTCCCTTTAGGTGCAACATACAACCATGTAGTTGTAGGGATAAGGCCATGGCCAGCCTCAGTAGCAAGTATATGAGACATGGCAGCACATATTGTCTCAGCTGAGGAGGAGTTGGAGCCGAACCAAATGGGGGATGATAGCCTTGAAGGGGAGAGAGAATCTGTAGAAGAGGAGGCTGTCAAAGAAGCCATCCTTGCCCAAACTACACTCAGTAATTACCAGGACCAGGCAACAGATATCTCACACTGTAGTGCCTTCTAAGTGAGAATAACTAACTTCTAACCAACTGCCCGAAACGAAAAACCACAAACAAATAACAGTGATGAAGTATTTATCGTGAGCGTAATAAGGTAAAGTATTGGTATGCTCACTTCCAACATGGAGCACAAGAAGTAGGAAAAGTACTTAGAACAAAGTGTGAAGAACCTATCCTACTCGGCCATACTGGTCTCCTCATATAGTATTCTTCCCACCCATAGTCATGTGGCTTAAAGTGGTCACATGTGTGAAATCTAACCATAATAAACTAGTCATATGACCAAAGTGATCACATGCTCAAAACCCATGACCTCATAGTAAGGTCATGTGCGAAAACTCATCAACCAATCATAATACAATAAACAAGTCATATGACTCAAAGGAGTCACATACGCAAAACCCATGACCTCACAATGAGGTCATGTGCTAAATATAAATTATATGTGCAAGGCATACCTACAAGGTATACTTGCAAGCCATACTTGCCAGGCACATATCCCATAACTCATATTCAAGTCATGTGTAAAACTTATCAAACCATAACATTATACGACCCAAATGTGCTATATGAGCAAAACAATAACGTACCTATGACTCATAATTATGTGTCATGTGAAAACCTTTTCCATGCCAAGCCACATTCATGACAAGTACCTTCATCTTCTTTTAAAAGACTCTTATTATGCTTGTTTACTTTCTGCTGCCAGCTAGAGCTCAGATAATCCTAACTGAGTCCAGATTCTATATGTTATTAGATATTATTATTAATGATATCTCTTAAGTATAATTACAAGTATGTTCTACAATGGATAGACATGAAAACAAGGAATAAGGAGTTGCCCTATAGGAAAACAATTAGTATGTGAGCCTAAGAGTCATTGTTGTTAAAATTCTTGATTTGTTTTATTACTGTATTTTCTTGATAATAGTATATATTCTCTCATACTTAGTGTTACAGCAAACCTAAACACCGCATAAATTACTCCAGCTAGGACATGTTTTACGTTATTACATTAATATTTAGTAATAATGATTAGAGACTATGCATGTGTTACTTTCTTTAGTTTATAGAATATTTTATCATCTTTACATATTTTCTCAGACTTTATATCCTTGATTATTTCTTCAGACTTACTGTAATTTCCCTTACTCTTTCTCTGATTCATGCCCACTTTATGGGAATATCTTGTCAGATTCTAAAGGTCAAACACATTTGCTCTTTGTTTTTCCTACTTATGTTAAGGTTTTACATGGTCATACTTATCTTTCTCACAATTATTTTTCTGTTACACGAGGTTTACACAGAGGATGTAAACCTGTATATATAGATGCTACCACCCACTTCATTTACAAAGAATTAAGGACAAGAATCTCTATCAATCTGCCTTTATACCTTTTACCTCCTCGCTAGAAATGTGCTCATAATATCCTCATAATATTATGCCTGTACAGTCTACATTGCTATTAAGATTGTACCATTCACAAATTCAATAATTGTTTGGATATTTGAATCATGATAATAGTTGGAAACTTATTCTGCATTTCATAGGAGTACATATTTATCCTTATGAATTTTTGTTTTGAAAGGAATCTTGCTTTTCGTTCTTCAGCTACCTTCTCATGATTTTATTACAATCTCACTAGTCAATCACAAGTACTGCATGCACTAAGACACTTACTCCTTTAATCCACATTTCTGGTGTCTACCGAGACAAGAATTTTTCCATCAAAGCAACCTGTCTGCCATCCACTCCACATGATCTTGCAGATCCCGAGCACTGTGCTTAGCAAAACGCCAGCATTCTGCAACATTCATAATTCGCCACAAAAGTAAGCACAGCTCTTGCTACGACGGTCGCAACAAAACCTCCCTAATACGTGAGCAAATATTTCACAACCACCACAGTCAGTCGACCAGGAGAAATAGTAGTGACACGGTAAGCCCAAGCCACTATAATTTACAAACCTCACAGCCGCTCGAGGATTGGATAAAAAATTTGATGAACCCCCCCTCATACGGTAGTTTAGTTATGCACCAAATTTTTTTTTTTTTTTTTGCGTACGATTAGACCACGGACAAAACGACCACAATTAATTGTGTCATCTGGCAAGATAAATTGTCCCAAATCCGACACAAGCCGAGCGGGCGAGATAATTAGAGTTTTTGAAGTTGTCCTATGATTGATACTTTTGAATCAACCTTAATTTGTCCCCAAAAAATGATTGGTTTTTGAGTGTTTTTTTTTCCTTCCCAATATCGCACTTGTAGTCAATAACCAGCTCTTTCCGCACAATGTATGGGAAATGGGACACTCTAACGAGGTCTACTTGTATCCCATATTCTCCGAATTCTCTACTTAGCCTCTTAATACAGTAATATATGGTAGCAGAAAGCATGAATTTTCTATAGCTGAAATCTTACTTGCTCGCCCGTAATTTCTTTGAAAAATTATCAGCGAAACTCAGCTCCAAAAACACATAAATTTAACAGCTGCTCCTCATGACCGAAACCATGCCAATAGGCTAACTTCTAAATCGTGACATCTCCCTAAAAACTTGAGAACTTGAGACAATCCTTTCTTTTGTGGATTAATATGCGGCGAATCGTCCTCCCAACCATCCGAGCCGTGATTCTCTCTGGAGGGGGGGCGCTGAAAATCCATTGGTCGTTGCAATTGAGAAATATTCTCTTGGCAGGACACACCAGTTACACAGAGTCCCCAAAATATGCTCACAATATCGCAGTGTTCTTAAAAACGGAGTGCTATTGCATACCACCAAAATCTGGCCCCATTGCTTGGATCTGGGGGGGGGCATGCAGTACCGGTAGTTTCCAAAAACTCTTCAACACCATGAGCAGAGTGCCTCCCCCCCCTCCCCTATTTTCATCTACTGCTAGGCTAGGACAAGTGGAGCCGGGAGGAGAGGAATACTCGAGTATCTCTCACCCCTTCTCTATTTCTCCCTCTCACGATAAGGTGATCCTCCGGCACCGAGATTCCCCGGTGGACTGGGCCTAGGCTTGCTCGTTCGCTCTCGCTCAATGATCGAGTTTACCCCCATCTGCCCCTGCCTCGCCCCATTTACAGCCACTCACTGACTTATTGCTGACTGACTAGCCCTACTGGGTCAGCATCTCGACAAGTGCCGGCCGAGCCCACGCAATGCGGCAAGGTAGAACGAGCAAAATGTAAACATCCTCACGCTCACTCTGACCGCGCTTTGCACAAAACCGGACCCGGGAACGTGGATGCTAGAATCCCTCCCTAGCTTACTACCGTACCAGTACTGGTACAAGGGTCAGGCAATAAAGAGTGGTAAGGAGCGGGGGTGTTGATGTCCATTTTGGTCAAAATTAGTGGTACAGTACAGTACAACTAACTCATCTGGAAATGCAAACCTTCCATTACTCAACAAGAGCGTGGAAGCACTGCTCTCTCGATAGAGGGATCGAATTAGAGTTTTTTTTCATACCTCATTCATTTATTGCATTTCCTGGATTTGACAGAGGAAAGAGGAATTACCGGTACTCGGTAGAGATCCTGCCAGGTCATGTTTCTTGGCTGTACCACTGCTACTGAGATTCTAGTTATGCAACCTACCATTTTTATTGCCTAACCCCTGCACTTATACTGGTACAGGTACCTCACCATGTCCACAAATAAGTTTTCTCTCTTTTGTTCCTTCTCTTTTTCCCAAAAACCGAACGAACGTACCCCAATTTATCCCGCAATAGAGGCTAGAGTGGTACCAGTACGAGTACCGCTGCCGTATGCCGCGCCCGATCAACTCGCCGACCATAAATATCGAAGCCACCATCATCCACTATAAGCCATGAGATGGCGAAATTTTGAATTCTAGCTGTGGCTTGCGTGCGAAAACTGATTCAAACCCGGTGTGAACAGGGGGTGAGGAAGCCCACCCTGGGTAAAGTACTTGGGTACAAGTACTTGTGATTGGTGCAAGCGGATCCTGTGCCACGCTTGCGCTCAGGATCATCGGAGTTCCGGGGGTTGTGAAACCTTGGGTTTGTGGTTGGAGATGCCAAGTCTCGGTTGGAGGAGCGGAGGCTCAAGTTCGGCGAGGGGAGGGGAAAGGAAATGTGCGGTCCGAAGTGTACTCGAGTATGATACAAGTACTGAGTAGCGATCATGATGTGGCGTTTATACAAGCACTGGTAGATTTAGTGCTTTATGGTAGTGATAGGCTGTAGGCTTGGGCAGGTGTAAACCAGGTCCGGATACCCGGTATGATAGTACCGCGCTGGGGAATTGTTTATGCAGAATAATGTACTCTACTCGTACAGTACGAGTCCTCGTACAGTACCCCCCCCCCAACTCATCTGACCAAAGCACTGCCGTACCGTATGGTACTACGGTAAATCCAAAAATCCACGCCCTCACAGGCCGAAATCTCCTGCTCACCTACTCGTACTCTAATTTTCCCATCCTTTCCCACCTTCCTTCATTCACATCCTCTCTTTTCTTTTCTTCTCCTCCTTCCTTCCCCCCTCCCCTCTCGGTTGGGAGGATGCTCAGGGTGGGGCGGTGGACAAATATTATTGCACGAGTACCGTACCCTTCTCCCCCACCCTTCGGGGTCCCCGGTTTGCCGTTTTCCTCTCTGCTTGTGTCACTTGTAGGTTTATCGGTCGGCGCCACACAATTATATATCTATCACTAATTCCCTTGGCGCTGCCATGCACTGTGGGAGACTAATCTTGCGCTCAATTAAGGTGACAAGAGCAGCCCGGGTTCTCTCTACAGTACTGTACAGTACCGGTATCATCCACTGCTCGTGCTTCTCAGCCAAGATTTGGCCCCCCCATTTGTCCTAGCGTGTGGCACAAACTCCCTTCACCAGCAATGCGTAGCTGGCATGGGGGTCGAACTCTTCAATGGAGGCCAGCATATGCCGCAAGCCAGAAACATACTCGAGCACAATAAGCTCCAGTAAACCCGTGGCAATCTGATTTACCGACGATTCCCCGAACAGTTAGGCTTCCATACTATACGAGTACTCGCTGCGCACTTGCTTGAGAAGTTACCCATGTAATAATCTATAAGTTATCCCTTCAGCGGGAAGGAACTTGTGCCACCCGCTGGGTCAAATGGGGTCCCAAATCTTGGCCGAAGGGCACGGGTGCCGGTACGAGTACGAGTACGAGTAGAGCAACATCAGCAAAAGTTCTCATACACTTTCAAGTGCCCCCAGCCATCAGAAGCCCTTTGCTAACCCCCTCCTTCTTATTATCCGATAAAAATAGGCTGCGATAGAAAGTCTACAATACAAGTGCCGGTATCGCTGCTCGAGCAGAGGCATGCCCGAAAACAGTCACCTGGAAGCCCCCCCCCGCCGTACTCTCGGTGTTAACAGGTATAGCTCTCGAGGCGCAAGGAAGGTTATCTCGAGTACTGACGCGGCTCCACTATATCGTACATGATCAATACCCGCTGTCCGCATCCAGAAAAGCAGTCCTCACACTTTGGTCGTAATCTATGCCGTGGCCGCTTACGTGCCCGATGGTACCGGTGGAGGTGTGGTGGATGCCCTGTAGAGAGTCCCGTAAAGTGAGGTACCGTATACCGGTACACGGTCACCGGGTACGAAGATGGGCTAAAAAGTTGCTGGAAGCGTTCCGGGATGCCCCGTTTTCCCCCTCGCTTTCTGCCTCTATCATATATTCACTCGATTTATCCATTGAATTCTTTTTCCTTCTCCTCGCTATGATCTGGGGGTTGACTCGAAATGCGGTACTTTGTTCAGGTATCGGTAGTCTACAGTAGTCAGGTGTGGGGGTACGGTACACCTCTTGTAGGGATTTCCGAGCTTTATGGGTTTGTTTTCTGCGCCGATTTTTGATTGTTTTTCGGTTTCAGTCTTGGTGGGTTGCTGGGTGGATGGGTGGATGGGTGGATGGACGGATGAGTTCTTTCCTGTTTTCTAGAAGGGTCCCGGAAGCGGATTGGGATCGGCGGGGGAGGCAGTGGTGTGTGTGAGTGAATGGAAGGGAGGGGAGGGAAAGGATGTGTGATGTGATACCGGTACCGGTATGGTTTGGTTCAATAGGGTATGGTACAGTACAGTGGGCAGGTAGGTAGGGGATGCTTGACGGGCGCTTGGGGGTGTCGGCGTCGGCGTCGGCGTCGGCGTTGTCGATGTTGAATGGGGGAAGGGAGGAGAATGAGAAAAAGGAAAGTAAAAAGGTTCTGCCGAGTGATGTTTGAGGTTTCCGTAGAGGATAATTTGTGATACGAGTTTGCCGTGCCCGTAACTGCTCTTCTCGAGTATATTGTCCTGCTTGCTGCAGAAGAGACGGTACTTGTATGATGCGAGGGCGAGCATGGGTGGGGGCGGGTGTAGGATGATGGAGTCCAGTAAGGTAACTTTGCAAAAAAGTGCACTACTTTAGGGAACTCATTTCATTGGTGGTATGCAGGAACTTGCATCGCAGGCTTCGCGCGCCACGGAGCAGGGATGAGGAGGAGGATATCCTTGTGGATTCTTGTTTTTTTCTGTTTTTGTTTTTTTTTCTTCCTTTGCTTCTGTTTCTTCAACCATGACGGGGTAGACTGGACCTTCTAACTTTCAAGCTTAGTGAAACGCGGGAGGGTGGTTGTTTGTTTCCTCTGATTCGGCGGTTCGGGAATGGGTTGAGTCGAGCTTCTACTCGTCGTGCTCGAGTAAGGTTGAGAGGTGAAGTGAGGTAGTCTAAAGTGAAACGATGGGTGATGGATGGATGTGAGGAGTTACAATGGATATACGGAAGATAAAAATATAGTCCAAGAAAAAATGAATAAAAGGGGACAAAACCGGTACCGCACTCGTACTTGTACTATCATGTCGTATCAGATATCACCGGATGGATGTTTTTCCCCACGACGTCTGGTCCGAGTTGTTCTGTCACTTTTTTCTTTTTTTCTTTCTTCTTTTCTTCTTTTACCCTCTTCTTTCCCCTTCTCACTTTATTCTCCTTCACCTTCTCATATCAACTACTCGAGCACGTTTGGTTTTAAAATGGTTGGGGATGAATCAAAGGAGAAGGAGCCAAAGATTTTGCTGCCTTAATTCGCTCTTGCCGATCGGGTCTGATAGAGGGAAAAGTGGAAAAGTGGTTGTGATGGGATTGGTGGAAAGGTGCATAAGCTTACTTACTTGCCTTAGTTCCAACACCCTCCCTCGCACTGCTTCTTTGCCTCTTTTCCGGGCTTCCAGAAGTTCTCTGAAATCCTTCCACACTTTTCGCGACAGCTGTTGTTCATCACCTTCCAGCCAGTCAGGTCACGTCAAGCGGGAGGGAAGGAAGGAAGGAAGGGAGGAAAGGAGGCCATCTGACTAACGGATAACGTATTATGGACGTCACCGTCCCCA
>NW_003299085.1:0-21320 GCF_000151645.1 Tuber melanosporum
AGTTCCTTCTGGTGTTGATGTTGCTGCCATTCTATCTTTACGCGTTTGGCGCTTGGATGCTCAATCTCTTCTTAGAGGCTTTTGCTAAGTTTACAGCAACCTCTCAGAGTGTAGTCCATAACACTAGAGACTTATAATAAGGTTGAAGAGGGTTGCTAGCCACCACAACTCAAGGTTACAGCTTGTGCAGAGCTTAACTCGTTGTACAGGAGTGATTCGCACAACCTGTGATTTGAACACAATATCTAGTTTCACTTGATGAACAATATAGTAACTTCTCCCGAAGTCCTGCATAACAAGTTACTTTCAATATAGGGTAACTTGGCTATAGAAAGGTAACCCATAGCCCAAGACAGGGTAACTTTGATTTGAAGGTAGGGTAACTCTCCCCAGACCCACTGTTGAGTAATTTAGGGTAACTCCCAAATTGACTACTTGAGTTATCCTACAGAGTAGGGTAACTACTGCTCCTTACTAGTATATATGTACTTCTTAGTATGGTATAGCATGTCCAACTGAGATAACCAACTAATAATACCTACACTCTGTAGACTCTAGTCTACCACTATTCCTACCAAGGTAGTCTCTTGACACCAGTATGAGTATATGTTTGGTTAACTGTAGTAGTACTCTGTAGAGTCTCGTTACAATTGTATACCTGGACGATATACTCATCTATCTAGAAAATATATAACAGTATTAAAAGAATGTTAGCAATATCATGCCCATGATACAAGGATCAAAAATGAAAATTAAACTAACAAAATGATAATTTCATATGGAAGAAACTGAATATCTCAGATTCATTATCAATTGAAGTGGAGTCAAGATAGACCCAGTCAAAATGGCAGCGATATCAGACTGGACCAAACTAAACAACACAATAGATATTTAGTGCTACGTGGGATTCTGCAACTTTTATTGATAGTTCATAGAAGGATTTAGCAGGCTTGCTAAACCACTCTTTAACCTAACCAAGAAAGACAGGAAATGAGAAAGAGGAAAAATAGAACCAAAAGTATATGATGCTATCAGTATGCATCTAATATTGGCACTGGTATTAATCTATTTCGATCCAAAATAAAAGACAATAATTGAGAGGGACGCCTGAAAATAAGTATGCTCCAGCATACTGTCATAACAGTGCGAAGATAGAAAATAGAGGCCAGGGTCTTATCGATCCAAGACAATGACTTCAGCTGAATGCAAATATGATGTTGCCAACAAGGAACTATTAGCAATAGTTCAAGCACTAAATGAATGGAGGAGGTATGTCCTGAACAAACACCATCCAGTCTGAGTTCTCCCTGATTACAAGAATCTGGTCCCATTTATGACTACAAAGAAATTGAATGATTACTAAATAAAATAGATGGAACACCTTAGCAAATAAAGCTTCAAGATTGAATACAGAGTTGGAAAAGAGAGCAGAAAACCAGATACTCTCATATGAATTGCAAGCAACAAGCTACAAACAAAAGAGAGTGAAAGGATCAGACGAAAAACTAGGATACTCTTAGTAAAAGAATACTTTGAGGACATGAAAATGGTACAGTTTAAGGAGGATGATAAAGGAATTAAGAAAGCTAGCTCACAAGAAAAGGAATTTGAGGAAATAATGAAAGACTTAGAAGAAGGAAAAATGGACAAGAAGGGGGTAGTCTTAGGGCTATGCCAATAGAAGGCCAACTACTTGTATTATGATAGAAGGATATGTGTACCAGATAAAGAAAAGATAAGTACAGGCCTTATACGAAAATACCGTAATATCCTCACAGAGAGACACAGAGGAACAGCAAAAACTACCAACCTGGTCAGCAGACACTACTACTGGCCTGGCCTTCGAGAAATAGTTAAGCAGTATGTCAAAAATTGCGATATATGTTAAAGAATGAAAGTAGTCTGTCATGAAAACCTACCTGACTCAGACAACTATGATGCTATCCTAGTAATAGTTGATTGTCTGACCAAAATGAGTCAATTTATTCCATGTAGGAATGATATGATGGCATGGCTATTTGTCCACACTTTCTTGCAGGAAATATTCAGGCTTCATGGATTACCCAAGAACATCATCATGGATCAAGGAACTCTCTTTACCTCAAGCTTGTAGAAAGAAACTATGGCAAAACTCAGAAAATCGAAAGACAATTAAGTACAGCATTCCATCTACAGACAGATAGACAGATGGAAATGATAAATGAGATTCTTGAGCAATACCTACATGCATACGCTAATTATCAACAGGACAACTGGGGCAAATTACTACTCATAACAGAATTCGCTTACAATAAGGTATAATAAGAGACAATTAAGACAACATTCTTTTACGCGAATTATGGACAAAATATGGAACATCAGGCTATAGGTTATATGCTATCTAAGGAGATAACGGAAAATAAAGATATTAGTCAATTACATGAAAGCCAATAGATGGAAATCGTCTCAGTCCAATTATAACCCAAGAACTACTACGATCAAAATAGAATACCCCATCCGAACCTTCAATCAGGAGATATGGTCTGGCTATTGCCACGTCATATCAAGACCACCAGACCATCCAAGAAATTAGATTATTGCAAGATGGGACTATTCAAAATCTTGGGAAAAGTTTGGAGGCCGAGCTTATAAACTCGACCTCCTCTTGTGAATGAAAATACACAACACATTCTACATCTCCCTCATTGAACCCTATATAGACAACAAATTACTCTCAAAGAGAATTACTTCTCCTCCTCTGATTGAACTTGATGGAGAATCTAAATACGAACTCAAAGAGATAGGTTACTCTCACCTACACTACGGTCATTTTCAATACTGTGCTAAGTGGACCAGCTACTCTGCACAATACGAGCAAGAGTGGTATCCAGCTAGAAACTTTATGAACGCACATCAGGTCATCGAGCAGTTGCACCAACACTATCCCTTCAAGCTAGCGAGTGACCATAAAGGATTCTCCGGAAGGTCAAGAGTACTACTAAGACAAGGTTAGTCTGAAGAGTCCTCCCACAGATGCTGCCAAATGGGAATTGATGGTAGAGGAAGAAAAACAACAGAAGGAAAAACAGGACCACATAATCTACAGCTAAACAGCATGCGCAGACAATATATGCATGGCATATAAGGACGCTAAAGAGCATTATAACTGGTTCCCAACCAAGGAGAAGAGGACAAAGACCTCTGATGAGGAGGATGAAAGCCTAGAGGGCAAAGAAACCAGCATTGGCCCTGACACAGCCAAGACTGTTAGGAATACCAGAACCCGATACCTAGGAACCACCCTAAGTAGGGTAACCCCACTTGGAATCGGAATCTCTGGTCTTCAACACCCCCCTCCGGCTCCCTTACGGGACCCGCATGTCATCATATATATCAATCTCAGTTGCGTCCTGTGACTATATTACTACAGAATTAAAGGTGTTAGAATAACACCATATATGTCGTCGCTATCTGTCCGACTAGATCCTGTTCACAGCATATATGAGAGGAGACCTTCGGCTAGGTCTGAGAAGTGGGACGGAGTGATTCTGTCAACTACTCAGAGACCTACTTGGCTTCAAAGACATGACATCTTTGGCATGGGCCGTAAGTAACGGGACGATTTCGCACAAAGAGATGGTATCAAATGGTAAAGGATCTCTACTAGAGACCAATACATTTACATACACCAGAAGAGTCTAGAACTCCAAAAGACACTACCAAAGAAGCCAACGAACTTCACGGAGTGTTGCAACTAGGTTTCGGAAGATGTCGTAGCCATGAGGTAATTCTCAATACTACAATGCTTACTGAAACCTACTACCCAGAGAGCAACCAAGGGTTACCGACCGAGGGATTAATTACCAATCTGGTGGAATAGCTTCCTGCGATTTAAGAGGAAGTCATCCAGAGAAAATCTATGGGTTGAGTATGGAGTTACAAAGAATCGGAGTCAGACGACCTACAATGGTTGTAATGATGACCACCTTTGCAGATATAGCCGTGGATAAAACTGATCATTTTATCAATGGCGAAAACAATTGGAGCCAACTCAGTTCAACTTAAGAACTAGGCCATAAGTTTAAAGACTATGCTAATCAGAATATTACTATTGGAGACAGTATGTTTCCTAAGAAGAAATATCATAATTATCAAAGAGGGTGTGATGGTTTTCAGAGTCCACAGGTGTTCGCACCTTGGAAGAAAACTCGACATTGCGAATTACGATTGAAGAAGTGCATAGTTGTATGATAAATAGATGTAGTCCACAAACACTCAGACGTGGAATATAAGTATCGAAGTGCCTTCCAAGCATTAGACATCATCAAGCAATGGAGAAGAGACCTTAACAATGTAATATTGTTTTTACGATTCTACCCTACTTTACCTATTTTACTTCGCTCTTAGTAGTCATAAACGAAACCAGTAAAGTCCACGCCTTCCTAGACAATCTCCGTCTACAGAAACGAATCTCCATTGGCCTAGACAACTTTGTAGTCTATCAAGTTGTCTCCATCTAACAGCCTCCTTCTTTTACTCCATGTCGGAATGTGAAGATTTGGTGTCAATCCAATCAGAGCCCTTGATTTCTATCTCATGATAGGCTTCAAGTCTTTAACCTCAATTACCTTTTATGGACATCATTGTTATCCCTCCTCGTACGTTTGCTGGAAGTCTATTCTTCCTTTTACTTATCCTTTTGGTTATTCATCTACATTGCCACCTCACAGTTTCAATGGCTAAAGGAGCCTCTACCTTATCTGCCATGTTCACTTTATGTTCACTAGTGGTTCTGTCTTGTGCCGTTAAGAAGAACTTCACTTTCAGCCTCACATCACTGTCTTCTCTTTGTGACTTCATTACGCTGAGAACAAAATGTCTACCTTGTTGCCTGCCCTGGCCTCTGAATACGAGACTCTTCACAGTTTAGTTACGATTTTGGTGGCTGAAGCTCCTACGATTATCTCCTCTTCACCTATTCCCTCGGTCACTTCGGTTACTACGGTGGTCTCAATTGGGGGGGGGGTGGGCCAGACCCTGTGAATTCTTAGGGTCTAGCAGAAAAGCTCCCTGGGTGGAATATTGTACTAGCAGTTATTTCAGCCCCTCCAGTAGCTTTGGTTGTGGATGGCAGTGTGGATAGACTGGCTCCTGATTCTTCAGGTCTAATTGAGCCGCTTGCTCCTAGTATGGGTAGATTGGGCTGTGGTGTAGTGACACCAGCTGTGGTAGTATCACCCTCTTTAGAGGAGCGGGTACCTGAGTCCTCTGTGGCTGAGCCAGTGGCTGGTTGGAGTAACTCCTCTGGTAGCATTCCCTCTGTAGCAGTAGGTGGCAATGAGAGTGGCCTGTCTACCCCTGTTACTAGACCTGCTCCTACAGGCGAGAAGAGGAAGAACAAGTAGTGCCCAGTCAAGCAAGACCAGACATCCCCTGTACCACTTGTCCCCTACTCTGAAGGGTCATTACCTTTGCTGGTTCGTGGTAGCAAACTGGCAACTAAAAGGTCTGTGGCAAGTTCGCTGCCTGCAGAGAGCATTGAGAAGTTGGAAGAGGACTTAAATTCTTAGAGGTGTTCTGGCAGGTGTTGACAGCTTATGGACTACATTATCCTGGCTGCTTAGGCCAAGCTTTTTGGATTGCGCTGCTACTGTGGTACCCCCCAGATTCTCTCCGACAGTTTGTACCCCCTTCACTAGGAAATCCTCGTCCAGTAAGTCTGCTCTGCCTCGGGTCAATGCACTTGGGTTGTTGGATGTTTCTTTTATTTAGAAATCAGGGTGGGTGCTGGGGTGGTGGGCGGGGTGTCCTGGGATCATTGAGTGGGGGTACTCAGGTGGGTTTCTATTGTGGAGGAGGTTATCATAGGGTCACATTCAGGTTGTGGTAGTGGATTTTTGTATTTTGTACTGGTTACTTGGCTGGCAGGTAGGCTGGGCTGAGGAGGATTTTCATTACTGTTGATGGCTTTGTATTTAGTGTTTGTGTTAGGGCATGGTGCAGACATGTTTGAGGTATGGGGTTGGAGGTTTAGTTAGTTCGTAGTTAGTGATATCCGGGATGCGATACCCTGCAGGCCCAGCACTGTGGCTTATCATACTCTAGTATTTGCGGTATGAGTTGAAATAAAATTAGATTCAATTCTAAGTACTTTTCCTACTTATTACTTTAAACAAATATAAAATACCTTTACATTCTTTATTAATATTATGACCTGAATTGCTATTACGATAAGAATAACTCTATACAGGGTAGAGTTAGAGAAAGCTTAGGATATTTGTTAGAGATAGAAGACAAAGGTCTTGTACTATCAGTAATGTAGGCATAGGCCTAAGAGCTATTGAATTGCTAAGAAGAAGAAAGAAGAAGAGAAGGATCATTCCCTGTTACCAAGAACTAACTATCTGAGGTAGGATCTTTATATTTGAATATATTAGGGTTTTGGAAGATGATTTAGATGATGCCTGGCAGGAGGTAGAGGACACAGTTGGGGATCCTATATTTCAGCAGGATGGTGCAAAGATACATACTGCAAAGGATTCTATAGCTTGGTTTGAGGAAAATATGCAGGTTATGGAATGGCCACTCAATTTCCCTAATCTCAATCCTATTGAGCACTGTTGGAAGAGGGTAAAGGAAACGCTGCACCAGCACTTTCCTGATATTCATAAGACTAAGGGTAGTCCAGAAACTGTTAGAAGACATTTAGCAGAAGCTCTTAATGAGGTTTGGACTCCTGATATAGAGGGGGATTTTTTGGAAAGGCTGTGGGAGTCTATGCCTAGGAGAGTGGCTGCTGTTTTAGATGCAAAGGGATGGTACACAAAGTATTAATTTTTTTATTCTATAATTTCACATGAGGATTTTCTTATATCTATTGAATCTCTAACTAAGATTCCACTTCATTCTGGGTAGTCGTGGTTGCCTAGGGAGTAAATCTATAGTGGTGGTGGAGTTGCAGTTGCATCGATGGACGAAACAATTTGACCTGGTATTTAACTTAGCACCTGTGGGATCGAACGCATTATGGTATGATAGATAGACACGGGTTTCGAGAAATATGATTGGGACCAAGGGTATCTACCAATTTGGACTCAATTGCTGTGTGATCCTATAAATCACTCATCGGATCTGCACAGTACAGTGCATCATTTTGAATGCTACGCCCTACTCATCACTCACCAGCCTCCTCCCTCCACCATTCCCTAAACGCTTTAACCCTCTCTCCCCTCTCCCTGGCAATCCTCCTCCCCTCAACCGTCTTCATCCCGTCAGCCAACTTCAACAACTTTTCATCAAAATGCCTAATAACAGCCCCCATCCCTCCCTCCTGGTTCTTGATGGCCCCAAAAGTGAAGGTCCGCCCAACCCCCACGGCTCCAATCGCATCCAGTCGATCCGCATCCTGCACGATTGCCAATTCCGGATGCTGCTTTACCAGCTCAGCTACCTGCTGAGGATTCGTTTGCTCGTGGGAGTAAGAGAGGTTGTTAATTAGTTTTTGCAAGAGAGACGCAAGGTCCGGAGATGCCCCGGCTGATAGTAAGAAGTCTTCTGCGGGTCCGGCGGTGCTGGAGGTTGTGGTGGTAGCGGTGGAGTACTTCTTATCGCCGACGTCGTGGAGGAGAGCCAAGAGGATAACTAGGTTTTCGTCGTAGTGTGTTTCGGGCGGAGAGGCCTGCGCTGCGTGTAGGATTGAGAGGGAATGTGCCAGGACTCGCTCTATGTGCTGGTAATTGTGGGACGAATCATACTTAGACATGTAGTCATTCACGAATTCCTTTACTGCAGCGATTAGCGGGGTGTCTTGAGCCACCATGACGGTTTGGGGTGTTGGATTTGTGTTTAATTGGGACGGAGTTGAGAGGTGGTTGGTGGTGTTTTGTTCGGTTACGCAGGCAGAGGGATTCTACGGTACGAATCCATGGCTTGGATTGAGCTTGGGTAAGTTCTCACTTGTCTTTCTCCCTCTTTCCTATTCCAACCGTTCCCCTCCGGGTTCGACCAATAATGACTTCAGCAGTAGGGAGGTTCTGCATTGGGGTGCGCACAACAACAGGGTGGTGCATGTGCGGAAATGGTGCATCAATTCAAGGGGGGTTCTGCTTGTTGCGCAGTTCAATCGTGAGAATGACAAAACAAAACATGTGACTTCAGTTTGTTTATCATGTGTCTCCTGCTCACCCGCTCAACCCACCCTTATTCTAACATCAACGTTACTATCAACTTAAAACTCATTTTGGTTGTCTATCCTACTCTTATTTTTTTTTTGAGACCTTAGCGTTTCTGTCAGCTTGTACGCACGCTGGATTTCAGAGAGTTCCTACCTGGAGGCTAGGAGGATTTGTGTCGCGACTTGGATCCAGCTGGGTATAGTTGAATCCTTCTACTGGTTAGGAATTGAGTTAAAAGTTTTACTGACCTTAAGGAGTTATAGAGCATTCTCTTAAGCTGGCAGTACTATGATGAGCAAGATGAATGAGTCCCATGCTGGTAGGAAATTGGACGAGATTGAGCAAAGTTCTCGGAAAAATGTATTGTATTAGGAACTTGTCTCTTATAATACATTTACTGAGAGTGATAATTACTAACAGTAAATTATGAGACTAGCAAACTATGAAAGTCTCAGAACAAGTACCACAATTTTCCGAGTCTGAGTTTGTTCCAGCAACTACCTACGTATTCCCTCCATCGTTCATTCATCCTACGTTCCCCCCTATACTCTCTACCCATTCTGGATTTTCCATGCCCTTCACGCCTTCCACAATTTCCATCACCTCTGCAACTCCAACATCCTCCACACTTTCTACAACATCCACGTTCCCCATTCTATCCCAACACTTTATGCAAGAACCCTTAATCCAAGGAAATACCCAATCACTACCAGGTATCAATAAACCTCGTACTATGCTGAAGGATGATGACTTTCAAGCCTGCTTGGTCCAACTTTGTTGTAACCATTTTCATCTGTATATAAAGGGCAAGGGAAAGTTTTATGACTTTATGAGAGTCAAATATAGAGAGTTGTATGGTATTGATGTTAATGTCAAAGGCTTTATTCAAAGAAGGGAGGCAATGAGATGATCTCAACTTCGGGATGAGAGGGGGAAAAGTGGTACTGCATGTACTGATACCGACTATAATCAAGCATTGGACAAGTGGATTGAGCTTTATGATGACCATGAATGGTTGATCAAGGAGCAAAAGGAAGAAAAAGGCTCAAAAGTAGAAGCTGAAAAAAGAGAAGCGATTCAGACAAGAGAAGATATAATATATGGCTTTTTCAAACAGTGGAAGCAAAGATCTAATGAATTGGAGGGGCTGGTAGAATTATAGAATTGCAGTAGGGGGACCGCTACCGGAGAGGATACCGACCCTGCCTCCGGTAAGTATAAAAGTCTTTCCATAAACTACTGTTATTGTTATATAACCACTAATTTAATATTAATAGATAGTGATATTACTATAATAAAACCCTTTACCTCGAAGCGACAAATAACAAGTCAGATACTCAGCTCGATAAAAGAAGATGATCAAGAAACTTTATGTTCACCAAGGAATATGCAAGCAGAGCAGATGGACTGCTGGGAGCATATAATCAGGAATGTAGTTGGAGTAAGTTCAGAATCAGAATAGTTAAATGAGTCGTCATAGCTAATAAAAAGACTGGAAGAGAGAATTCAACGGATTGAGGAGCAGTCAGGAGAAGTTAAGGAAAAACTTGATCAGGTTCTTTCTTTAATGGCATCAAAGTTTAGTAGTTAGAATATAATACTTATTCTTTTGATAATTTAGTACAAAGATACTCTTTAATAGTAGGAGGAAAACAGCTAAAAGTATCCACGGTATTTGAACTATAATAACATGTATGACAATTTGTTAACAAAACTCCTGTTAAATACCATGTTGTAATTGGTGAAAGTCCTACTTTTAAACTATACTTAAAACCCAAAAATGTAAAATATTATAAAACCTTTCCAAAGCCCCACTTAATAGACATTCTTTGCTTTGCCATATAGGCATTAAAAACTGCTTTTTCCTGACTTAAAACACTGCCAGCTGGTGCTGAAAATGCACCAATAACCCCAGTTTCAACTAAGTATGCAGCATCACCATAAACATAAAGCTGTTCCTCAAATACATTCCTTCCATACTGACTCAGTACTTTTCTAATTTCTGAATTAACCCATATTGCCCAATCACCTAACCATCCTTTCCATGGTCCAGATAGGCTTGCAATTAACCCAACTAGAGTGGTAATTGCCTAAAACTGCATTGTATGTTGTTTTTTGTAGCCACTGTAAAATAGTACTTGATCAGCGATTTCTGATTCAGGTCGGCAAATTGGCCGTTGGGTTCCATCAATAAACCCCTAAATCAGGCCAGTTGGTTCCCCTTTATTTGCAATTGCAGTGCAATATTTTGCTAACCATTGTGGCGATAGGAACTCTGAATCCCAGTGAAGCTTTCCAGCAAAATATTGGTATAGTTGAGAACATACATTGTTAAATATGGTGGAAAGCCACCTGCACTCGTGACCAAAAATGCTAATGCTTTGCTTCAGGCGACGCGGATAAGACAATCTGTAGAGAGTAACGGCAAGGGCAATAACGGAGTTGGCATGATAGCGGTAACAGAAGGTATCTGGTATTTGTAACAGGGTTGCAAGCTCTATAATTTGAGCTTTATTGAACCTTAAAAACTCGATACATCAATTATCAGTTTGGTCTTCAATACTCCATTCAAACTGCTGATATGGTATTTTTCTTTTTTGTGAATAGTTTTTAAGGACTCTTGTAAGACCGAAAAGTGAGACTTGAACAGTTTCAGACTTTCGTCTTTAGTGGAGGATGATTGAATTTAAGATTTTTCTTGTATTCAGATCTGCTGCCACAGTAGCAAGGAGGATAGTTGTGACGTGTAGGATGTTCAAGTTCATCATAGGATATTTATCATGGGTGATGTTTGTCTCTACACACTTACCTGTTGTTGCATAAGCTATGCCTTTATTACCGTATTCTAACTAAGAAAACCTCTGTTTACTATGTAAACACATCTGCATCACCTCTGCACGTACATGGTGCAAAAATTAGTGTGCATTATAAAAAAAACCATCACCAGCCACTTTTACCACCCCATTGCTGTGGAAACGTGGTGCGCACCTTGGTGCAGAACCTCCCTAGTGGCCCTGATATGATGTCCACTCAAAGATAGACCTGCAGGGGTGGTGGTGGTTCGAATGAACTCTGGACGAGAGTACCCGCGTGTTCTTGCATAGGCCACTGAATTCAGTAGTGCATACAACAAGTTACTAATTCCTATTGGACCGACGATTACTACTAGTTTCGGGTATGCGACTTCAAGATGACCGTCCAACTACTCATATTTTCCCCAAGTGTGGTAAGATCTACCAATCATAAGGGTATCTATGTTCTCATTGTGTATTCCGAATCTGGTAACCATAAGTAGTATTCCGGAACTAGTGGAAATGATATAAAATTAGAGTAGCGATGTCATACACAATCTCAAAACAAAAATAAGGCAAAAGAGTAATGAAAATTAATAGAGCAATAATGGCTGTAGTGATGGTCCGAGATGAGGTCATTAGAATAGCAGGCTTAATCTCAGCATAAATACTTGGAGTATAGAGAGAATAAACAATTGCCATCAATAAAAGTGCTTAATATTTGCAGTTTTGTTCAGTTTCAGCATTCTCAGTAAGATACTCTTATACTTATACTACCCTTATAGTAGTCAAGGAGAAGATCAATTTCAGAGAGGATTTTGCTAAAAGACACTAGTATAGTTTTTGTTCCTCAGAGCAGTGAAACAAGTATGGTACAGCAATGAGGACTGACAACCTCTTTATCCAAGCAGGGTCAGATAGTTCCACCTACAAATTTGCCTAGATCCTAGCTACTTTCCTTGAACGAAATATCTACAAAAGCCAATGTACCAATGTCAACCTGCTCAGATATTATTCACAACTCCACCCTCTGTATTCAACAGACCCAAATTCAAAATGCGTGCTCTGAAGATAATCTACGTCCCTCTCCAACTTCACAGAAGAGCTATTGTAAGGCATTAAATGCTGTTGAAAAACAGTGTGTTATTGCTCTGGCCTTTCAAGATACTATCCACAGCTGGAAGCTACTTCATGAGCTGATATCAGAATTAAGACTAAGTATTTGTAGTAATACTCTCTCTAATATACTGGCTGTTAATGGTATCCACCATTGTTGTCCTATAAGAAAGCCTTTTCTGTTTCTAAAAGTCAAAGCAGCAAGTCTGGAATGGGCATTGAAGTATAGTGACTTCAATTTTATGAATGTACTATTGTAACTGGTACGGGTACTTGGTTATTGGTTTTGTTTTATGTTTTGTTTTAAGTATCGCCTTGATACTTGGTTAGTTTTAAGTATCGTTTGATACTTGGTTTTGTTTTATGTTTTGTTTTAAGTATCGCCTTGATACTTGGTTAGTTTTAAGTATCGTTTGATACTTGGTTTTGTTTTATGTTTTGTTTTAAGTATCGCTTTGATACTTAAGGAGTTTTTTACCAAAGTGTATCGATTGATACCTTTGATTAGTTTCGTTCATATTAAGACATGAACAGATTTGTGTATTTAAAGACCGCCTGTTTCTACGATAGAAAGGGCAGTCTTCGACAGACAGTATTTCAATATACTTGGTTGAACGGTTACTTCTTTGTTCCCCAGTACACCCTCGAAGCCTCCTTTAGTTTTCAGCTCTCGCCTCCTCTCTGGAAGAGCAGGCCACCTGCCAACTATCGTATCTATTACCAATAACGTGATTAGTACCTTGCGAACACGTTACATTTTTTTAACCTCAGCAAGTGGTTAAGAACCTGTCCCCGGATTTAGGCCTGATCAACCTATCGATATCCACCTCAGAACGCTAGCGGAGAGAAGCGGCAGAATTTCAGCACATTCGGCTTCATCTCAAACCCAAGATAGAGTCTTTGACGACCAGGAGTCGGAAGCAAATCCCACGACAAGACCTTACAAGAAAGAAACAACCCCGGCGCTCTGCTAAAGAGCCGGGCGATCCTGCAAACACTGAAGATACAAAACCTCCAGGAGAATTCCCTTCTACTTCAGCAAAGAAGCCTTCCTTTGAACCACCAAACGACCCCGAATCCAGTAGTGAATCAGAAATGGCCAGTACAGGAGGAGGGCCTTCTGGAGGAGGGAAATCTCGGGCAAGGCCTGAAGAAGAGGAGGTTCCTGCAGCATTTGAACCCCCTAAGTTTAAACTCCACCTCCCAGCAAAGTTCACAGGAGAAGGAAAAAACCTCAAACCTGAAGCCTTTGAACGATGGGCAACAGAACTCTCACACTTCCTACTCTTACAAGGAAAAGATGTGGAAGACCCTACAACCGGACTTATCATTGGATCATTTTGCGAAGGAAAGGCAACTGACGCATACCACCAATGCTATAAGGATTTCGGCGGGAATGTAAGATTAAGAGGATCGACAGTTCTTGATTACCTGAAAGGACGATTCCAATCCTGTATAACCAACGACCTCCTATACAACAAATTCAACCAGCTCCAGCAAGTAAACGGAACACATGTCAAGCGAATTACCGATGTGGCTATGGACCTGATAATGTATAAGGACAGAATGGAGAGAGGAAGCATTTCCAAATACATCCTGAAGCGACGATTCTACGACACCATGCACCCTACCCTCCGGCGTGAAGTAGAACCACTCGAGGAAGGCGGCGATCATATTGCAGTAATAATTGCAAGAGCAGAACGAAAGGACGCCATTCTCCATGAAACCAAGGCCTACAAAACACAGACATCCTCTAGTAGGAACAGCCAGCCGCGACACAAAGCCTCCAGCAACTCTGAAGATGATACCCTATGGGTTTTCAAGAAGAAAACAAAATCCTCCAAAGAATCGAGACGGCAAAAGGGAGAATGTTTTGAATGTGGAAAAACAGGACACATGGCAAAGAACTGTCCTACCAAGAAAGGAAAAGGAAAGGTAATAAAGCAAGAAGCGTCGGCCAACAATATTGAAAGCGATAATGCCCAATCCAGTGAATATGAAGAAATCCATATCGGGTATATCGATGTGGAATGCAACAGTGTTCGACCTCTGGCTACATTCAAAGCACATACCGCTCTGGAAGGTACTGTCCTGATCAATGGAAAAAGGGCTCGAGTCCTATTCGACACTGGCACAATCGGAAGAGATATGATCAGTAATGCCTTTGTCTCTGTCCATGGACTCCCAACCCGAGACCTTAACCAACCCATACCAGTCAACATGGCAGTAAAAGGATCACGATCCACAAGCCATAAAACATGTTCTGCGACTATTTGACTTGGTTCTGCTATACTACCCCCTCAGGAAATGCTGATTGGAAATTTAGCCAAATACGATGCCCTAATAGGCATGCCATTCCTGAATCGCCACAAAGCTATAATCAGGTGTGGGGAATCAACTATCGATTTCCCAGAACAGAAGGTTAGAGTCTCATGCAAGCCAACAAGCGGAGAATACCGAGCCGCAGTCTGTGAAGCAACTGCCCTACGACTATTGGATGAGGACTCTCATGTTTTCCCTGATCAAATACCCGAAGAACTACCGCCTATGAGAGATGTGAATCACCACATCCGCCTCCGAGACTCCTCTAATCTCAAGAACCAACCCACCTACTCTATTCCTGACGCATACAAAAGTCTACTTTGTGATTGGATCAACCAACAACAAAGAAGAGGAGTCATCTACCGAGCAGAAGCCCCAGGTGCCGCTCCTATGTTTGTTCAACCCAAAGCAGATGGCAAAAGAATCCGCCCCTTGGTTGACCTCAAGTTACGGAACGAAAACACGGTTATGGACAGCTCCGCTATCCCAAACCAAACCCAGATCCTAAATGCAGTTGGACGGGCTAGATTCCGAAGTAAGATTGACCTAAGCGAGGCCTACTTCCAAACAAGGTTAGGCCCAGAAAGCGAACGCTACAACAGTTTCAAAACGCCCTTCAGAAGTTTCATTAGCCGAGTTATGTTACAAGGTGATATGAATGCGCCCGCCACCTTTATGCGAATTATGGAAAACCTCCTAAGCAAATATCTCCACCATTTTGTTTGGATCTACATTGACGATATTCTCATCTTCTCGAATACCGAAATAGAACATGCCTACCATATAGGGTTGGTTTGTACCAAACTAAGGAAAGCTAAATTTTACGCTAGCAGAAACAAATCAATTCTGTTTGCCGATAAACTCGATATCCTAGGACATGTTATACATGATGAAGGAATACACGCAGCTCCTGGAAAAATAGCTTGTTTAACGGAATGCTCAATACCCCGGAATCAAAAAGAACTCATGCGATTTCTAGGACTAGTCAAATATATCTCCCAGTTCCTCCCACACCACGCCACTGTGACAGCACCGCTCACAGACCTTACCGGCAATGCAGAATTTGTCTGGACCCACACTCATGACCAAGCCTTTACCAACATCAAGGAATGGATTAAAAATGCCAACGTTATCCAACCTATCGACTATAGTAAACCAGAACCGATATGGTTGATTACTGATGTATCGGATGTTGGAGTTGGAGCATGGGTTGGGCAAGGGGCCTCCCATGAAACGGCAAGGCCGGCGGCATTACACAGCAGGAAGTTCACTAACTCACAGATGAACTAAGGAACAACAGACAAGGAAGCCCTTGCTGTGATTGATGCTCTCAGCGCTTTCAACCACATCCTCATGGGCAATACCTTCACTATCGTTACCGACCACCAACCTCTCACTAATCTTAAAACAGAAAGGATACCTGGAAGAAGAAGAACAAGATGGATAGGCGAAATCAGCAAATACGATGCGAAAATTATCTACACCCCTAGAAGAACGAACTATTTAGCTGATGCCCTCTCCCGCCTATATGAGAATCAAGACATCGCAGACCCCCCTCTCGTTCATGACCACACAAGACAAAGTGAGGACAGCCTTGACGATACCTCCTATGAACAAGAACCATCGATGGCTACCGCCAGCTCTGCCGCTCCCTCCAATCCTTTCTCTTACACCATGTACAGTGCTGCCGGAACAGAACGAGAAAAGGACATTGATGAAGAATGGAAAGACAATTGCACGCTCCGCAGCACACCTCCTTATGAACTTGAACAAAGCAGACTCTACTGGTCCCACTGTTATCATGACACCTGCCCTTTTCACCAGACTGAGATCAAGTTCGGTAACAGATACCAGCGACCGTACTATATGCCTGCTGACGATTCCAAAGACACCAGCTTCGACACCATAGAAGGAGCAGAAGAGATGATCAATGAAGATGAATCAACCCAACCTCCTCATACCCTTAATCCTGTTCCAACACGATACCAAGGTCTTGAAGAACTCGAACAAGCAGCAGCCTACGTGGATGCAATATCCTATTTACACCCCCCACAGTCAGCCCCGCCATCCTCTCCTCCCATAATCGATTCACGACCACTATATGGTGGACCATTACGAGTATATAACAATGAAATGATTGTCTCAGTCATAGCCCCTACTATTCCCGAGCATCGGCGACAACTCTATGAAACCTTTGAGGCAGAGGAAGTACCGATCGAACCAACAAGAGGATCCCTAATCGAGGCTGAACGAGATGTTAGATCAACCACAGAAGAACTAACCTCCTCTTTCCGAAGCCAAATGATAGCAGGATACCGCCATGACCCGATTTACTTCAAAGCCATGGATCGCTCCAGGCATGGAGACCTCGCCCCCTACAACATATCAAATGGAATGGTGTATACCAGCACCCGTTATGGTGAACATTGCCTATACATACCAAAGGGCCATATGTTCAATGGAATGACTATTAGAGAATATGTCATATCCGAGATTCACAACAAAGGACACTACAGTGCGGACCGCAACCTTCAATATGCGTCAGAATATGTTTACTGGCCTGAGATGCGCAACGATTTCCGCGATTTCGTCAAACAATGTGAACTCTGCCAGGCAAACAAAGAGCGAACACAACTACCTGAAGGAAAAGCTCAGACCCTCCAACTACCATGTGAAATATTTGAATCCTATGCCATCGATTTCGCAGGACCATTCAACAAGTCCGCCGGATATGACACCATCTTGGTAGCTGTGGATCGATTCTCTGGATACACCTGGTTAATACCAATGAAGGTTACCGACTCCTCCAAAGACACCTGGAATAACCTACAACGATACTTGTTTACCCCCCACGGGTACCCCTTATCTATTGTCAGTGATGCTGATCCCCGCTTTACCACCAGATTCTGGAAGCAAACCTTGACCTCCCTCGGAATAAACCACATTATGGCTGCCCCAGGACACCATGAGACTAATGGCCAAGCAGAACGAAAAATCCACGAGGTTAAGACCGGAATTAGGAATATGATCAATGAATGACAAACCAATTGGGAACCAGTCCTTGTTGAGTTTGCTGCATATATCAACGCTGGATTTTCAGATACCTTGGGGATGTCACCATACAAGGCAGTCTTTGGCCGTCAATACCCCCTCCTACCTACAACACTATTTAAGAACTCCTCAGTCCCTGCCTCTGATGACCATCTAAACTGCCACCAAGCAATTCGGAACGATACCTTCCAAGCTGTTAAGGCTGCCCGATTCCGAAGAACCACTACTGCCCAGAAACGACGACGCAAACATGTCACCATCTCACCAGGAGACATGCTCATGGTACACGGTAACATGTTCATTACCAATGTCGGACGCAGCAAGAAACTGCAACCCCGATGGCGCGGACCCTTCAAAGTCATATCCTTTGACGAGCATACAGAGAACTACACTGTCCAGATGGATGGACGCATGTACCGCCACAATACTGCAGTCTTTTATGCCTCAGCTGTCAAGCGATTCCATCCAAATGACGACTCCAAGTTTCCTGGAAGAACCCACTCTCGGCCTGCACCTATCATCATCGATAAGAAGGATGAATGGGAAGTTGAAGAAATCAGAGACCACCGCATTTGGCATGGAAATGATCAGTTCCTAGTCAAATGGAAAGGATATCCGACGAGCGAAAACAGTTGGGAACCACTGGAAGGACTAGAGCACGCTATGGATATGGTGAACGGATGGTGGAAAGATAACATGCCAAACGAATCCCTCCCCCCAACAATCAATTATATCACCATGTGCTGGACACCTACAATGCCAGAAACTGAGCGATGGCACACAGAACTTGAAGCTAGAGATGGATTTTGGGCACCATACTTTGAGTCGGAGTTCGAAAGCAGCGATGAGGAGAATCAAGCTAGGGAGCAGGCCCTCGACAACTTTATCTAGTCACCAATCCCCATCCGAATACCATAACCATGTCAAACTATGTGGAGCTCAATGTGAGGCTGCGACAACAGATTGTTGGACTGTTGTTGAACCGCGACGTTATCCAACTTGAAGACTATTTCGAAATCATCTTGATTGACTACTGTCCTGATTGCGATCATGCTTGGGTTGATGTACAGCACGAATCTAGTATTCGTGACTACTGTGATTTAGATTTCTTCGAGTCTAAGTGTTTCTTTAAAGTTTCCTCTTGTCCCTGGTGTGACACTTACGATGAAGAGTTTTTAGCGGAAACTGAAGCCTTTAGTTTCTCAGACTCCGCTTTTGATGATTATTAGGTTTTGTTTGTTTAAACAGTTGTTTTGTTTTGGGGAATGTAACCGGTACGGGTACTTGGTTATTGGTTTTGTTTTATGTTTTGTTTTAAGTATCGCCTTGATACTTGGTTAGTTTTAAGTATCGTTTGATACTTGGTTTTCTTTTATGTTTTGTTTTAAGTATCGCTTTGATACTTAAGGAGTTTTTTACCAAAGTGTATCGATTGATACCTTTGATTAGTTTCGTTCATATTAAGACATGAACAGATTTGTGTATTTAAAGACCACCTGTTTCTACGATAGAAAGGGCAGTCTTCGACAGACAGTATTTCAATATACTTGGTTGAACGGTTACTTCTTTGTTCCCCAGTACACCCTCGAAGCCTGCTTTAGTTTTCAGCTCTCGCCTCCTCTCTGGAAGAGCAGGCCACCTGCCAACTATCGTATCTATTACCGATAACGTGATTAGCACCTTGCCAACACGTTACAACTATTCACTCATAAATCACATTTTGAAGCTAGTACACTCTGCTCCTCTCATGCCAACGGGTTTTACACAGTGCTGGTGTGCAGTACTTACCACAGAACTTAGATTGTAGATTCCCTAGTAGATCTGCTGCAATGTTATGAGGTAGAATCATGTATGGCTATGAAGGGTCTCAGCTCTCATACTACCTGTACCCTTCTCTAGTAAAGACTATAGCAGAGAGACAGGTATTAATTATACACTTACAACAAAAGTTTCAATACCACACTAATGATTACAACAACTTTACTAGTCTTAGGGAAGTACATACCATTCCGGTAGAAAAAAACCACAAGAGAGAAATGCAACAAAGAAATTAATTGGCATATATACTAAGAGCATATCTTTTGTCCTAAGATTTTTTCACCAAATGACATTAAGGGGAGAACTTCTTTACATTTTTGAGGATGGGACTGTACCAGGGGCTCCCTCAGGGAAGATAGATCCTGAGGTTGTAAATGAATGGAGATGAATTCTTCTGGAAATAAATCTATTAATATTTCAAAATCTTGGTAGTAGAGTTTGAAGAAACAAAACAGTAAAACTTAATATTATTAAGTCACAGCTTTACTCAATTAAGTGTTAAGCTTGTGAGGTAGTTGATTGCCAGAGTAGAGAAGAGCTCGCATATACTTTTGTAGATTTCAAATACTGCTAGTTACTCCACATCACTACTCTTTGTTCATAAGCACCCAACTCCCTTGAGCTGTCTTGCTAACTTCTATGGGTTAGATTAAAGATTCTCCATAGTGAACTAGACTACTCTGTAGTTTGCTAACATCCATCTAACAGAAGTGTTTTAGCTGGTACATCTACAATGCAACTGCAGGAGTAAAAACTATTCTTATCACAGATATGTTAGTAATAAACAGTCATGCTTGAGTGGATGCAATACCAATTATGAAACTCTCTATCCATATACACTTAGTCTTCTACAAGCATTCACAGCCCCTGAATATCTATCCAGTCTGACTCTATTTCATATCATCCTAGATTATGGCCACGTAGCTCCCCTGATTGACCTCTTTGGAAATTGAATACTATAATGATTCTTTAATACTATTATACTTTTGGAGTAATGGGCTTCAGTTACCTTACCTATAGGTCTCCACTCACTTCACATACTACTTCTAACTTTAAAGTGGTATTACTCCATCAACTCTGGTCTGCGTTTTACAAAAACCACCTAGAGACAATTCTCCAGGTTTTTCTCCACCTCTGCATATGTCCTACGGATAGGTTCTGGTTGGTCAGATAATGTCAGTGTATATAGCATTACCAGAGCATCTCCACTTGTAGACTTTTACTAAACTGACAGCAACTTTCCAGGCTATAGCCGATGATGCTAGGGAATTATAACGGTACAGGAAAGGGGTGCTAGTCATTACACATTTAAGTTCAACTTTTCCGGAGCTCAACAGGTTATGCGGAGGTGATCTGCACAACCTGAGACTCAAACATCTGATATAGTTTCACATGATAAACAATATAGTCAGTTCCCCTAAAGACCTGCGTAATAAGTTACTTTCAAGGTAGGGTAACTTAGCTCTGTATCAGGGTAATCCATGGCCCACTGCAGGCTAACATGGATCTGAAGATAGGGTAACTCTACCTGGACCCACTATTGAGCAATTCAGGGTGACTCCCATATTGACTACTTGGGTTATCCTACTCAGTAGGGTAATCACTACTTCTTTCTACTGCCTATGTACTTCTAGGTACTCCTGCCAAGGTTGTGGCCTACCACTACAACTCTCGATACTTGCAAGCTTACAACTAGGAGCACTCTAAAAGATGCCTGACAGCTCAACGGTACTGTATGGCTTAATAGCACTCTGTGGCTCACCATTGTAACTCTGTGGCTCAACTGTACTTTGTGGCTCAACAACACTTTGTAACTCAATGGCACTTTGTAACTCAATAGTACTTTGTTGCTCAATGGTACTTTGTAACTCAATAACACTTTGTAGCTTAATGGCACTTTGCAACTCAAGATAACTGTATAAATTTAGATATTCATAAGGTTGAAATAATAGAGATACTTTCATGTTCTAGAGAGTTGATCTATACAGTAATCAATAATGACTCCGCATTCAGCCTTTATTCTTCCAAGCCTGCGATTTGAACCATATGCTGATATTGAGATTCCCAT
>NW_003299085.1:21678-23890 GCF_000151645.1 Tuber melanosporum
TTCCAATATTCTGACTAAAAGCTTGATTATTTTAGATCGACACCCTCAGTATTTCATCAGAAAGCAACAAACTGTTAATGCAGACAGGAAGAATGCATATCAACCAGACAACATTCATGCATAGTTTCAAAGGTATCTGGATCTCTGCCAAGCCCATGAGATTCAATCCCAGGACTAGTACAACTTTGATGAAACTGGTTTCCGTATTGGTATTGGGCGTAACTAGTGGATTATTCCTTGAAATCCAACTCGGCAGGCATATCTTAAAAGCTCTATGAATTGAGAGCTAGTAAATGTCTGTGAAACTAGAAGTGGTGATGGAGTTGTATAACCACCAATGATTATTGTACCTAGAGTCATTGATCAGGAGGGCCTGGTATACTGCTACCAGTATACCAGATAATTACCTTAAAGATACATCAGATATGGGATATAGTAATGACAATTTGATCATGAAGTGGGTTGTCCATTTTCAACAATTCTCCTCTAAGCATCAAGTCAGAATATACTGACTTTTACTCCTTGATGGGTTTGGATCTCATTGTACTAAATTATTTTTTGACTATTGTGACTTATACAAAATCATTGTTTTCTGTCTACCTCCTCATTCTAGTCACCATCTTCAACTACTAGATGTAGTTGTCTTTCAGTCTTATAAACATTATCACTCAGAGACGGTAGAGGTAGCAACTCGTATGGGCTGTGGAGACCTCGATAAATGTGAATTTCTTGATAGAATTGATTCTATCAGTTAACAAATATTCAAGCCAACTACTGTCTGCTCTACCTTTGGTGCCACTGGTCTGATACCTTATAATCCTGACCTTGTTGTTTCAAAACTTGGTGACCCAGTATCCATATCCAATAAACTAACAACAATAGCATGGCAAATTTTCAACTGTGGGTGGCATTCCCCTCACACTTCTACAACTGATAGGTCCAGGTAAAGAGCTACTGAAGGAGCCCGAGGTGAAGAATATATCCCTTAATATCCAGCAAAGATTTAAGAATCTTTTAGAAGGAGGACTAGTCCTTGCACAATCAGGTCCTCTAGCGATAGAGCATTTGGAAAATACCCATGCTGCTGAGGAGGCTAGATATACATGTAACAAAGCTCAGAATAGAAGGTAAATACAAACAGAGGAAGTAATTTATTCATAACAAGCACACTAAATAGCGAAGAGTAGAGAAGCTGCAGATGTTAAAAGGGCTGAAAAACAACTCCATATGGCGCAAAATACTTAAAAAAGAGTTGAGAAAATACAGCATAAACTATTTCTTGATGAGATAAAGGCTAGAGGAAAAGCCTGACTTGCAGCTCAAGCACAGAAAAAGAAGAAATCAAGACTCATAGTAATGGGAATTAAGTAACAAGCAAGGTTACGAAAATTGATGTAATTTGAAATACTGTATTATTTTAACTTTTATTGTTACTAGTATATTTAACTACTAGGTATATATAATAATAAACTATTATAATTATGAAGTTGTACAGGATCAGAAAATCATGTCTTGAAATCTCATTTTATTCATAAAGTTCTATTGAGCTACAAAGTACAGTTAAGTCACAGAGTTACTATGGTGAGCCACAAAGTACCATTGAGCCGCAAAGTACCATTGAGCTGTCAGGTACTCTTTACTGTGTCCTTGATTGTGGCGCCATGTCACAACCTTGGCACAAGTATTGTATAGCTTGTTGAACTCAGGTACTATAAAAACTCAAATAATTGGACATTATGCTGGGTGGTTAAATTAATGTATGTTTTACTAAGAGATCAGCACGAAAGTCACACATATACATTTCACTAATACTTGGCAATTTATTCATAGTAAAAATCTAGCTCTTCTTTCACAACAGTTGTCAAACCACCAGTTACCTCATGCTCTTTTACATATTCCCTCTTCCAATCATGTAACCCCTCTACAAGGAACCAGTTTGCCCATCCTTCTATAAATATTTCATGATTCTTGTTTCCATCAACAGGGAGTGAGAGGCCAATGGTATGAAAGGAGTGACGATCCACCTCTACCCGCTCTGTCGAAATGCATTCCCCCACTTTACCTACGTCTCATATTAGAGCAATTCTTCTCTGACCAATCATACTCCCAGTAAGTCTTTTCCCCTCCACCAAATCTCCTTCCTCCTCAGTTTCTACAGCTTCTAATCACTCACGCATTTAGAGCTTATTTGGGTTATTTCCCGATTCGCCGA
>NW_003299085.1:24194-35732 GCF_000151645.1 Tuber melanosporum
TAGCCATTACCCTTGTTCTTCTTACATGGGGCTGTACAAGCACTGTGCAGCCTTCAGGTATTATACATGGTGTAATATTATGGGCTGCAAAGGTATCCAGAATCTCTTCTATTCTGTATCCTGAAAAAAAATCTATCGCAGGAGTTGGCTGACCTTCTAACATAGGAACTAATTGCTTATCCATCCACTTGAGCATATTGCTTGAGTGGGTATATGCAGTGTGATTAAATTTTACAATAACTCGATTATCATATTTCCTCTACTCGGAGCCCATAGTAGAGCCAATTCCTTGTCAGTGAAAGAAAAGTAGAAGTTTGACACAGGAATCCCATCTGTAAAGATATCAAATTGCACAGTCCCTTGTCTTTTATCCCACCTTTAGCAGCTGGCCAGTATCCAGATAGTTTTGTCACCAATCTGATTGTATGTTTGGCCTTCTAAGTATTCAATTGGGATGAGTGTTTGGTCCATGTTACCGATATTCTGTAACTGACAATGTTTAACTTGGGAAGTTGTAAGTTGTTCATTCCTTGCATTATTGTATGGGTGAATTTGTATCTTTCGGCAATTAAACTGTAGCTAACTAACTATTGTATTAGTAATGTTAGTAGATAGATAACTTGCTTTATTGGTTGCAACATGGAGATGAATTCTGGTGCCATATGAGATATCGACTAAACCAGCTATTGGAAAAGATGAAGGTAGTCAGAGTGCCCTCAGTACTAGGATAGTGTTTAAGAAATAGCTCTCTGCAAACTCTGCAAAACGAGCTATGCCGGACTGGTCTCCTGATTTCCCTTCACTCTCTGAATCTTTCGAATAGTTCTCACTCCATTTCTGATATATTCTCTCCCTTCCTTCTCCTGTTGGTGTCCACTGATTTCCTCTCATGATAGTAAACTTTCCATCTTCTTCCTCTTTCTTCCAATGTAAGAGATTTGTTACAGGAGTCTGAAACCTTTATGCAACTTCCTCCCATATCAGTTCATGAACTTTGGTTAGACCGGATTGTATCTTCATCTCAATCTAGTAAGAAAGAATGAGTAACTTAAAGCTAACTGTGTAGGAGCGATATGGGTTTTCTACTTTTCTCTCCATCAGCTGTAACAGTTGTAAAAGGGTCTTCCTCTTTGGTCCTGTTTTTGTTTTATACTACTATAAAATCACTCAGCTAGTAGTGGAGAAAGGTTAGTTTAGATACATATACAGCTACTAGATTGAGAGGGCATGAGGAATCTCATTTTGAACTTCTGGTTTGAAATGATGAAAACTGTTTTGTAAAGAGTACCTGTATTTATAAATAAAGTGCATATTTGTTTATATTATTCTTCTGAAGTCGCGATACCACAGGGTTTAGCCAAGATTGTCATATTTTGATTTATAATGTTGTTTTACTTTAAAGAAATTTTCAAGAAATGAGTGGCAGTTTTACACCTTATTTCAACCCCTGAATACACTGTCTAATTATTTGAGTTTTTACCGTACCTAACCAACATTACCTCTACTTGGTAGACTCTAGGCTCTACCACCATTCCTTCAGTAGTTGTCTCTTGATACTGGTATGGGCATAGGTTTGGCTAACTGTTATAGTACTCTGTGGAGTCTCATTACAGAGGCTCCTTTTCATAAAAAGAACTACAATCTGACAGAATCTCTGGATTGTAGTTTTCAGAGAATGGTATTACCTCTTCATTCTTCAGTTCTAAACCCTAGTGAGGAGGTATAGCAATGCAAAAAAAGATAGAGTGAAGAGAAGTATTGGGTAGAATTATCAGAATACAGTTATACAGGAGATAGTCTTTGACAAGTGGAATCATTAATCTAAAGACTACATTAATACACTGATATCATCAATGATCCAATAAATTGCAGTTGTTATAGAGATGTCAGGGGTGGAAATGAATTCTGTAGCTAGAATTACTTAGAGCTTCATATGCATAGCTGCCCCTACCCCCTCCATCCCTACAAAAAACCATTCTCAAGTAAAAAACTAATATTGCTTTTAGTTTAAGTGTAGGGTCTTCAAGTGTGGTACACAAGCTGTATCAGGGGTGCAGGGAGGGGTGAAAGAGAATATACAGGCTTAAGGCATCAGAGGAGGAGGCATATGAATAGGGTAACCTGAAGGGAATGCTATTTGTAGAATTTTATAGACAGGAGGCAGAAAGTAAAACAAAATGACTATATGCACTAGACTGAGAGAAGGACTTTTGCAATGAAGACTGAATGGAACGTGATCATTTCTCTCTATGTAATGGGTGCTCCCTCTGGGAAGATGGATTCCAAGGTTACGACCACACCAAAATGAATTCATCTGCAAAGTGAACAAATATAATAAATGTCAAAAGTCTCAACAGTAGAGTTTGAAGAAACAAAACGGTAAAACTTAATATAATTAAGCCACAGCTTTTACTCAATTAAGTCCTGATCTGGAGAGGTAGTTGATTGCCAGAGTGGAGGAGAACGCGCATAGACTTAAGTAGATTTCATATACTGCCAGTTACTCACCATCACTACTCTGTATTTGCGAGCACCCAACTCCCTTGGGCTGCCTAGCTAACCTCCACAGGTCGGACCAAAGATCCCTGTAGCAAACTAGACTACTCTTGTGGTTTGCTAATATCCACTCGACAGAAGTATTTTAGCCGCTGCATTTACAATGCAACTACAGGAGTAAAAACTCTTCATATTGTGAACATGTTAGTGGCCAGCTGCCATGCCTGAGTAGATGCGATACAAACTATGGAAGACTCTACCCATATACACTTTGTCTTCTACGAGCATCCGCAGCTCCTAAACATCTATCCGGTTTTACTCTATTCTATATCATTCCCGATGATGGCCACCTAGCTTCCCCAATAGACCTCTTTGGATGTTGACTACCAATAGGCGCTACCCACAGTCAACCCTCCTAGAAACAGGTCTTATCATGACCTTAGACTAGTGTCTCAGAGTCCCTAACAATTCTCAAATACTATTACACTTTCGGGACAATGGACTTCGGTTACCTCCCCTCCTAGCCTTCGGTAATCTCACTTACTACCTTAGACTTCAAAGTAGTATTACTCTGTCACATCTGGTCTGTTTTACATGAAATAACCTGGAGACCATTCTCCAGGTTCACCTTTACCCCCTCATAGATCGTGCGGACAGCCTCCAGTCGGACAGACGGCGGGAATGTATACAGTGTTACAGGAGCCTCTACACTTAAAGACATTTACTAGGCGTATGGCAACTCTCCAGGCTGTAGCCGATGACGCCAGGAACTTATAACGGGGCTGGAGGGTGGTACTAGCCACCATACCTCCAGGTTACAGCCTGTTTAGAGCTCAACTGGGTGTGCGGGAGTGATCTGCACAACCTGAGATTCGAACATCCTATGTAGTTTCGCATGACAAACAATCTAGTAACTTCCCCCGAAGTCCTGCGTAACAAGTTACTTTCAAGGTATGGTAACTTGGCTCCATAACAGGGCAACCCATAGCCTAAGGTAGGGTAACTTTAGTCTGAAGGTAGGGTAACTCTACTTGGACTCACCATCGAGTAATTTAGGGTAACTCCCAAATCGACTACTTAGGTTACCCTATTGAGTAGGGTAACTACCGCTCCTTACTAGTACCCGCATACTTCTTAGTATGGTCTAGCATGCCCAACCGATGTACCTAACCAACAGTATCTCTAGCTGGTAGACTCTAGTCTACCACAATTCCTACCACGGTAGTCTCTTGATACCAGTATGGGTGTAGGTTTGGTTAACTGTAATAGTACTCCATGGAGTCTTGTTACACTGTATATTTTGTCTATTTGTAGTTTTTTCTTTCTCTGTTAACTACTGGTCTTATTAAGATTGTCAATCCAGACAAGTGCAGGGACCTAACATTTATCTCCTTTTAGCATTCTCTTCTAGGACTAGTTTCCTGCTAATCTCTGATTTCCAAGACACAATTAAATTACAAGTAGTCTAGGAGGTTCTGCTATTTCTTAAACTTTCATGGGTTGTTAATTGCTGAGGGAGGCGCTTGAGAGCAGGTCTGAGATATAAAGCCCGCTTTATCATTTTGTGGCAATGACGGTATATCTATAGATTTAGAGTTGGAAATGAGAGAGTAGTTGCATTAGGATGGCCAAATACCATATGCTCTGGTATAAATCTACCATCGGGGAACAGGAGCTTGGCGCACTTGTAACGGGGTATATGTAACATAGCTTGCTGTCTATACCATATCTGAAAATAACTATGACGTGATTTGTCTGAGGTAGGCGAGATTCAAGATGGTGGATTTACAGGTACTGAGAGTTTATGGTACAGTCGTGTCCATTTAATAATTGTAACCCTGCTTGGCAACCAGGTAATACCACCACCTCCTCATCCTACTGGCAACTATGGCTCCTCCTTACTCTACCCAGCAAAAGAAGATCAGAATAAGGAAATTTATACTCTGTATAAGCATACAGATATGGGGAATAATAAAATAACCAAGGCTATTGGGGTCTGCAAGGCTACTGTTCAAAAGGTTATCCCTATAGAGCTAATACAAGAGATAGAGATACCTATTATACTTTCAAGTAAGGCCAATCCACCAAGATTACCGATGCTAAAAGAAGAGCAATAGAGGCTATTATCGATGCCAAGCCTCATTTAGCACTACACAAAATTACCCAAAAGGCAAATATTGGTCTTGGCAAAATTACTATTGATAAGGTCATTTCAGACGCTGGTTTTAAGCTTCTGATAACAAGGAAAAAGCCTTTTTGGAGAAAAGAACAGAAGGAGAAGAGAAAATAGTTTCCTAGGAGAAGGAGGAACTGGAGAGGGGCATGGAATTTGGTGGTTTTTATTGATAAAGCCACTATCATCTATGATCCAAATCCTGTTAGGAGAAAGGTCAGAATAAGAGCTGATGAAGAGCTAGAAGAAAAAGACTTGAAGACTACTTTAAAGTAAGGAAGGATTAACATTGGTCTCTATGCTGCAATAATGAAGGGTGGGAAGACTGAGTTAATTCTTGTGAGAAAGAGGAGGGAGGAGGAAAGAACTAGTAAAAGAGGCAGACTTGGCCTCAATTCCTACCAATATGCAACTGGGATCCACCAGCCATACCTTATCCCTTTTATAGAAGGTCTGGATAGACCTTCTGACAATATCTACCTAGCAGCAGACAATACTTTCAGGCATGGCGGTGAGGAAAATTAAAAATTGCAGGCAGACTGTGGTTACAAAAAACTCCTCTGGCCACCCAACTCTCCAGATCTCAATCCTATTGAGAACACCCGGGCACTACTCAAAAGAACCCTCAGAAAGTGATTCTCCAGATTGGGAAAATGGCTCCATAGTGCTGCTGAATTATTTCAGGCAGTGAAGGAGGAGTGGGATTTGATTCCCTAAGAGATATTGGATGCTTAGATATCAAGAATGCTTGAGAGAATTCTGGCTGTTTTGGATGCAGATAGAGGTCATACAAAATGGTAATTAGATTTCTTTGAAGCTTAGGTCATGTACTTTCATCTATTCCTTAATTGGCTTTGTATCTTGATTTTTTGTATGGTTGAATTCATTAAGTGTTGTGGTTGTGGTTGCTGGGCAGGGTATAATTATTAAACGGACACGACTGTACTAACCGTACCAAGGCTGTGGCTCCATCACAACCTGCAGTTTGCTCTCTTCCAGAGAGTACCCGACAACTCAACGTCAGATTCAGCTTAACGTCACTTTCAATTTGTAGAACTGCTACCAAACATTTTCTGATGATTTAAATGTCCTTCTGGCTTTCTCAAACATTGTCCTAAAGAAGTCTTCCATTTTCTTTCTGCTCTTTTACAACTTTTATTTTTGTCTGGTGGGACTTTGGTTTCGTTTAAGCCTGAATCTGAGGAGCCGAATCTGATGTCGAGCCGTTGGCACTCTCTTCCAGAGAGTGTCCAAGGTTGCGAAAGCAAACTGTCGGTTGTGGCGGAGACACAGCCTTGGCATAGTTATTGCCCTATCTACTGTACTAGTGCAAGCAGGAGGGGAATTACGACACTCCACCCTTTTACTCTCCACTACACTCCACTTGTTCTCTCCACTACTCGTACACCCCCACCCCTTTCCCCTTCACCAGATTCTGCTCCATTCCTGTTTACCTAGTTATCTGCTTCTTTTCTCTTTCATTACAGCACCGTATTTACTCGTTAAAACCACCATCGGGGATTTCAACAGAAATTGTGGTCTAAACCACAATAGGCCTAGCAGAGCAGGTTAATGAGGTGACGAATACCAGTTAATGAGATCCGGCCAGCTCAGCCTCTCCACGCTATACTGCGTCTGGATAAAACTATTCTTTCTCGGGATGTCACGTCACTGATGGGAAGGATCCGAGCCCGATCCCAGATGGTGGATTTAACGAGTAAATACGGTGGTTTGCTGTGTCCCTCATCACTTCCTTTCTTGATCTTTTTCTCCATATCTACCATGCCCTCGTGGAGTAAGATCTCAATTCGTCCAAGGGGCTAGTGGGCTATGAGACGTTACCCTCGTACCAGATACTACACAACGGAGAAGCCTTGTCACCAAAAGCCATCCCCGAGATACCCGAGATGAGTGAACCCAAGCGTCCTGTCTGTCCGTCCTTGGGTACGGACGCAGCGGATGGCAGTGAATGGGCGGATGCCCGGGACGGACGGGCGGGCCCTGCAGGTTTCTCAAGGGGTAGGATGTGCCGGATTTCTATGGGAGATGGCAGATGACAGCGGGGCCCTGTAGGTAATGGCGGGACCCTGTCTGTGACGATCGGGCCCTGCAGATACCCGCCGGAAGATGCCATTTGTTCTCAGACTGCTGGGCCTGGGCGTCAACCACTTGGACGGCCGTCTTTATGGAAGATGGACGACATGCCCTGCCGTCCTCGCCCACCCTGCCCAGGACGCCATGGACTACAACCCACCAGAGCCCTGTAGGGTGCCCCGGAAAGTTGGGAGAACTATCCGAGATAATGATTAAGAGTCAGTTGGTATGAAATCCTTCTGTGTACTGCTACCTAACATACTAGTAGCTGTTAATAATAGACGTAGTGGAAGCGTCTTGGTGAGGTAGAGTGGAATTTTGAGGTACATATTGGGGTTTCATTTTCATATTTAATTTAGTGTACAGCCTGCTAGTCTAAGTTGGAGTAGAGACCGAGAGGTGGAGATAAGGGCAATGATTTCTGACACAAGAATTCTATTGGATATCTTTTGTCTCATGTCAATGGTATAGGAGATGTGTTGAAGTTTGGGCATGTGATAATTATCAGATTAGGTGGAGTGGGGATACTAATAGTTAGTATACGTTTTGGTAGCTCACCTCTTACCAGTACTGACGTAAGAATTTGTAGTTTATTGGATACTTGATTGAGTGCTTTCAGAATATGCAAATTTCATATATTGTTTGGAGTATTTATCTGATAAAGAATTTGTAGTTTATTGGATACTTGATTGAGTGCTTTCAGAATGTGCAAATTTCATATATTGTTTGGAGTATTTATCTGATAAAGAAGTTGGAACATTTAACAACAAATAGCTTAAACTCAAGTTGCTGAAATTGGTCAGTGTCAAGAGATGGATCCCACTCCAGAAGCCACAGGAATTCCAGCATGAGAGCTGCTGGGAAATGAATTTTTTCATCAGGTTCTGATTCTGAAAGCTGCCGGAAAATGATTTATTTTATTGTGTTCCGATTCCAAGAGCTGCCGGAAAATGACTTTTTGTTTATGTTGTATTCTGGTTCCGAGAGCTGCCGGAGAATGATTGTTTTATTGTATTTATAAATTTTTTATTATAAACACCTTATTATTTTACTTCATTTTTCAGTATAATTTTTTTATAATCGTAATGGGTTTAGCCATACAGTATAGTATTGCTAGATTTGCAAAGTTTTCATACTGTACTCTTTCTAGTACCCCCCCCCCCACATTTAGCCTTGGGAAATAATATGTTGATTCTCCCACCCTCATTGTTTAGCAAAATAAATTGTGGTAGCATTTCATAGCATCCCCAGTGGTATATCTAAAAACGGCCATGAGATACATTTTGAGGTATTGGAGGACTTCCTGTAGGAATTTGGAAGAAAATTAGAAGATGTCTTGGCCGCTTTTCGCACTAAAATTTGGAAAATCTGGGTTCAAATTCCAAATTTAAAAAGAGCCTGAACTAGGAGGGACGGGGAGGTAGTTTAGATTTAGAGCAGTCAGGAATTTGGAAATTGAGAGATGATTGGATGGTAAACTCCTTACGCCATACTAAATACGCAGTAGTTGTATCATAATGATAAAGCAATCTGATACAAATAAACCTCTCATAACAAGATGAATGGAAAGCTTCCAGCAACCTACAGTCCTCAGTCCTAATGAAGTCCACTCTCCGAAAAAGAATTCTGCTCTTTCTTATCATTTTATATTAAAGTCATACTGTATGGTATAAGAATCATAACTGCTTCTACCTAACCTGAAGTAACCTCAACCCATCTTTTCAGTCTGGAACAGTATGGAAGAACCTCTATAAGTCCAAAGATGATCACACATTTATTTTAACACTGAAAATTGGAGTTTCTGCTTTCCAGCAATTACTTGACTCAGGATTTACACTAGCTTGGAATTCCTTACCTATTCCACAAGGTGATATTTTACCTAATTCAGGACTCCTAGTTTATTACTGTTCTTTGATATCAAATAGTGCCTTAGGACTTGTTTTCCACTACTTCAACTCAACTATAGCTGACTATAGCCTTCAAAAAATATTTGGCATTACTCCTGCAGTTTACTTACAATATTGGAACTGTTAGGAGTACTGGAATCTGATACCGAGAAACTATCCTAAGTAGGGTAACCCCACTTGGAATCAGAATCTCTATTCTCAAACACCCCACTCGGGCCCCCTGATGGGGCCCACACATTATTATGCCTAATGATTTCAGTTTAGCTCAATTGGAATATCATGTAATTCCTTTCTGAAAGTCATTTGTTCAACTCCTGTCATTATTAAAGTTATTTCTGGTATTGAGTGATTTTCTACCAATACTACTTGCAACTGCAAAACTCCTGCATGAAAACTGGAAACTTCTGACCAAAGCTTTAAGATTGTGTCCTATAGAAGTGCTTCTCCTCAACATGAGAAAAGTTACTGGATAGATATCTGTAGGTTGGATTAGGAAATATTGAGCTTTAAAGTCAGTGACCTAAGAAGGTTACATATACGACTTTGCAGAAGTGCTGACCAAGAGATTAACTGCCAATCTAGTAGAATGGCTACCTATATATTAAATCAAAATTCATCCAGAAGATATCTATAGATTCAATCTGGAGTTATAGAAGTTTAAAGTTGGTGACCTATCAAAGTTGAATTTACGACTACCTTTACAGATACAAACAATCTGATAAATCTGATTATTTTATTGATAAGGAAGACTATTGGAGCTAACTCAGTTTGACTTGAGTACTAGGCTATAGGTCTAATGACTCTGAAGATTGGATAATTACTATTTGGAACAGCATAGTCCCTAATTAGCACAATAGTAGTTGCCAAAGAGAGTATGGTAATTTTCAGTTTTATTTTCAAATGTTTGCATCTTTGAAGAATACCCAATGTAGCGAGTTATAACCAGTGAGGTACATAGCTTATATAATAGATATATGTAGTCTGTGAATACTCAGATGAGGATTATAAATATCAAAGTGTCTCCCAAGCCTTTGGTCATCAACAAGCAATGAAGAAGAAACCTTAACAATATAATATTACTTTTATAATTCTATTCTACTTTATCTACTTTACCTTACCCTTAGTAGTCATAAACGAAATAAACATATTTCGAGCCTTCTTAGACAATCTCCCTCTATAAAAAATGAATCTTGGTTGACCTAGACAACTCTGAGTCTATACAAGTTGTCTCTGCCTAATAGAATCTGAGAACTTTGTATTTTGCAAGTAGTCTTATGCAATGTCTATGAGGCACTGGTTATTTGGCTATCTGAATAGCAATTTCAGAAATACTCAGCTCTTAGCCACCACCACTATCTACCTTTAAAACACGCAATTGGTTTTATCAATAAGTGTTATCTTCATATTATAGCTGCAGCAAATAACAACCACCAAAATGCCTATTGCAATGGTTGGTATTCAGTACACTTTACTTTTAATATATTTGTCTTTATTCTAGCTGGCACTATTATGTATGCAACTATAATGGCTCTGCGTAATTTGCATGATACAGCAGTATCATGTGATCTCTTTGCTAAACTTCTTCACTATACACCCTCGCTGTATAAGATTATTGATGTTATAACATTTCCTACTTCTAAGGAATTATCTATTCAAATAATTCCAGCTTTTAAATTAAATTTCAATTGCTATTTAGGTGATGCAACTGTTGGTTATCAGTTTATTTAAAGCTGTTTTAAAAATGAATAATATTAGATACAGAATTCAGGTACAGATTTGTACAATTTCATCTCTTAGCCTTCAAGTTTCATCTTTGAATTACCGACATTTATTACTTTAAATGATCATATCGGGATTCCAACTTATTATACCATACTTTACATTTTTCTAATACTACTTGCATCATCTGTATAGCCGTACTATCACTATATCTTCTTTCTGTCTCTTTATTAATCACAGCAACCATTGGAGAAAGAAATTGATTTGTGTTTATTGCAGTTGATAACTACTGGCGAGGATGCTGTTTAATAGACATTGAACCTTTAGGACATTTTACCTGAATTGCCACTTCCCATTGTATTGTCCTTGTTCAACTTGCTCTATCCGGCTTTAGGTCCTATAAGTATTTTAAATTCATACTTTAATTGTATCAATTCTTAAATAATATTTATTAGAGATGAAATATAAACTTACATGTACTTGATTCCTGTAATGAGACTCCACGGAGTACTATTAGAGTTAGATAAATCTATGCCTATACCAGTGTCAAGAGACTTACATTGTAGGAATGGTCATAGGCCAGAGTCTATCAACTGAAGGTACTAGTGATTAGGTACCTTAATGGGACAACCTATGTTATACTAAGAAGCATATAGGAACTACAGTCCTCTTCAATACTCGAAGATAATCTGCATTGGGTGCCTTGTTGGATGTATTTTCAGAATCAAATTATAGTGGATATTTGTTGAAATAGGATTGTTGGTTGGTTATTACATACAACTATGCCAGTGGTTACTACACAGCCATATTGTTATCTTGAGTATATCAGTAGGTTTACTGCCTTGGCAATGATAAGGGTTAAGGGTATAGGGTTATTAATATTGACTGCATATTTTAATACATATCGTACAAATTATACAAATAATCTACTATATAGCTGCCTACAAGATTGAAGGTCATTGTGAAATTCTCTATTGTAATTGTCAGTTAGTATAAAACAACAATGTAAGCATTAGGTTGACGTATGTTATACCTAGTATCACAAATACTTGGTTACTATATAGTAAAGAACTATGTTAACAAGAAATATACGAAAAAAGATAACTGGGTGGTCGAACCGTCGTCGTGAGCTTCGCAGTTTATGAATCC
>NW_003299085.1:35952-39290 GCF_000151645.1 Tuber melanosporum
AAAGAACTATTTTACAAGAAATATCGAAAAAAGATAACAAACCCTTGAATCTCTTAATAAAACCTGCATGAGATTCAGGAATCAGAAGGATAACATAATTACCCAATTGCAACTATACTGCTCCAAAAGTGATTGAGTTGAATTAAAATTTTAATATAGTTGCATGGTTCAGTCCACGGGAAGTATAGCTGGTCACAATGCTTAATTACTGCCCAGAGAAATAATATGAATCAACAAGAAATAAAATAAAAGAGATAAGCAATAATTCCGCATTATAATACTTAGCTACTGCTCTGAAGAACAATATATATCAACAAGAAACGTAATCAAGAAGATAACTAAACCTTAAAATCTCTTAAAAAAACCATTATCAGATTCAGAATCAAGAAGATAATCTACTTACCAAATTGCAGGAACTACTTCAATAGTGGCTATGATAAATGGATTTCTCAGTGGTTGTTCCATTGCAGTATCTCAGCTTATGAAACAAGCAAGAACTTCCATCTAGAGCAAACATACAAGGAGAAATAAGATGCAACAAATGTGTAATAAATATAAACTAATATTCTTAAATTAATAAATACAAGAAAGAAATGAAGATAAGAAATAAATATACCATTTACAGCAAGTTGTATTGAACTCAGGTCCTGGAATTGCATATAAACTACATTTTTAAAACATAGTGCTCAACCCAACCTGAGATTCAAATGGCAAGTATACCTTCATTGATACAATTAGATAAGTACCTCAGGATATACTATATTTTCAGTGATAGTGGGAGTATTGCTAGACAGCAGAAGAATCAGGCCATCCAGTGAGGTTACTCATGACAAGGCAAGATAGAGTTGTCTATGTGTGAATGTAGTAATTTGCAAATCAATATCAATATGCTCTAGTGATTGACCTTGTGATTTATTCACTGTCATTACGAAGTAGACACACACAGGAAACTGTTTATGTTCAACAATAAGTAGCAGATCCTCATCTGTTGTAGTCAGCTTAATTCATGGTAGCAACCAAATCTCCCCATCCCACTTGCCACCAAGAATGGTGACATGTAAACAGTTTCAGCATATTCCAACTAACCTAACTCTTGTACTATTACACATCCCGTACTTTGGACTACGATTTTTAATCAGAATAAGAGGTACTCCAATCTTTAGTCTAAGTGATGAGAGAGGAATAGAGGACAGATTGATACTCTGCAAATATTTTACTACTGGGGCATCGGTGGCTGCAGTATCAGGACTGGACTCCATATTGTTTGCCACCTAACAGCAATGTTCTATACCAGGCATCTTATTAAGAAGACTGCCATTAAAGGTATTCACGGTATCATTCTTGAATACCAAAATAGCATGTCTGATCAAACTCCTATCAAATATAACAGCTTCATCCAAGAGCACATGCGGGTAGATTTAATCACACAGATCAGCTACAGTACTAACCTTCCTAATATATTATAGAATTTGTAAGATACCATAATGGGTAGGATTAGAAACCAGTTCTTTGAGGAAATCAAGATAAACCTGATTTGTGAGATTAGCCACGATCCTCATGCTGGTCTTTAACTGCAAAACCTGCAAGATATTACAGAAGGAAATGTGCTGTATGCTGGCTTGTACAGTTGCCTGCCTTGAACCTTGCCTAACTATGGGCAAGATTTGGGCAAAATCGCCACTAAGAACCATTAGTATTCCACCAAAGAGCTATCTTTTATCCTTATAACAAATTTCGTTTAAAGTCCAGTTAACACTTTTAAAGCAAGCTTTGTACTGTATAGGAACTTCATCCTAAATAATTAGGGATGTTTCCCTTATCAAGTTTGCCAATGGTGAATTGCTGGGAATATTACCACCAGAACTCATAGTATTTGACAAGAGAATCTTGAACCAGGAGTGTACAGTTCGGCCACCTGGTAGCAATTGTACTGTAATCCCTGAATATGCAACACAAAGCACAATGTTTCTCTGTGAGTGAAAATAACTGCAAAGGCAGTTGTAGAGAAAAGTTTTCCTAGTACCTGCAGGACCTAGGAGAAAGAATACAGACCTCAAGTTACAGTAAAGATTTAACTCACGTTGCTTAACTTTAACTATAATTGTTTTCAAGCAATCTTTCTGCTCTGGATTCAGCTTTGCTATTATCGCATCACTAGTTGTCTTCTCTGCCTCCCTGTCACAAGCTAACTCTTCCTCCAAAACTTGATTGTTTGATCTTACTTGATCAGTAACTCAAGCAAGAACTGGCTTTGGCAATCTAAACTCATCTAACATTTTTCCAAATTCATCCAGATAACACTGTAGAAGATGGAGGCCTAGGTCAAGATAAATGCCATTGCCAAATTCCTCTTCGCCATCAGGGAGTGGTACCCTACCAGTTTGTATTTGATGAGGTAGATCATCACACATACTCTCTCCAAACTGTTACCAGATAGAAATGGGAACAGTCATAGTTGTATGATAGAGAGCAAGTGCAAACAGATATCATAATGCCAAATCAGTTATAAACTCACTACCTTTCCTGACCATTGCAACACACTCCCCCTTGTCCTCAAGCAGGCCTAAGGCAATACATGCTCCCTTAAATGTAGCATGTTCTACACTATCAACTGCCTATAAATCTTCATAGCTAGTAGCTCTGCGGACAATGGTTAATAGTAGGTAGAGAGAATATCTCTCACCCATGAAGGGACTGGCCGAATATATCCAATCAATCACCATACCTCTCGGTCTTCTTTTCCATTTACTCTCCTTTTGTAAACACGAAGTGCTCAGGAAATTCCTGGTAAAGATACTATTTGCCATCTTCATAGTTTGCATTATGGGTAAAAAATACCATGAGTGTAGTCATAGCATCTTCAATGCGCTGACAAAGTTCATTAGAATCCTCATGCTGCCTGAAGTATACAGGCTGTTGACCAGGTAGATGTAAGGCAAGACGGGTAACTGATGGCTGTTCCTCATACCTGCCAAATTCAAACAAGTTTTATATTGTCTCAGTTGGTCCGAAGTACCTTCTGTGCAGGTATCGCTTGATCTCATCAAGCTCTGAGTTAATGCTAACTGTTGTCATATTACCACCTTTGTAGATACACTTGTAAATATATGTTACTACTTGTACCGAACCACAAACCTCTACATTGATGTAGGCATTATCCCATAAAAACAGGGAGGAGTTGTATGGTACAACTCTACGATTGTCTATCATGGCAGTAATTGTACCTGCAAATCAAGAGACAGTAATTTCAAAAGACTTACCATCATCTCTTCCCCTATACAAGGAATACCCATTATATGTTACAACAGTCTCTGGTTGAAATTCTTTCGAGTACCCTT
>NW_003299085.1:39744-40583 GCF_000151645.1 Tuber melanosporum
TACCAGCAATATTCTATCTTGGTACAACTGCGGCATGAATTTGCCACTACCAATAGGGCTAGATAGTAAGACAATTCTTCTTCCAACTTCTCTCAAGTTGATATCTTCAGCCAGTAGGACATCAGCAAGACTATTGTACAACTCAGCCCTAAATCAGGACTGGTTAGAACATAGCCACTGGCAGGTTAATTTGTTTTTGTTACAGATAGCCTGAGCATCTACCACAAATTGCTGAAACAGTCTCTGCACTAGGAGGATACTAGTAGTGGGTGGCTCACCAGCTATTATATATAAACAGAACCAATAGAATACCCGCTGGGGCATCCTTTCCACCTAACAGCTTCCACTGCGGTTTGCTAGGGATCTGCCCCAATGCCAATCAGGTTCACCATATGGGAAGAGAAGAACATAGTACAATAGGAGAAAGGAAATATAATTGGGATTGATGATGGAGAATCTATGGTTAGGAAGCTCACCATTTACCCGCTTTGTTAACACAATATTTCTAAATCCTTTTCTTCTGTACTCTTCTGGAAACAGCAAGGAAACCTCATACACTGTAGGGAGATTCTCCCTGCTTGAATCTGCTCCTGACTCTACAATTAATCTCATTTAGGGGTTGAGAATGATTTACAGAATAGGTTCTCACTCTGCTTGCTGTGTGAACATTTCGCTGGCTTTTAGATATAGCTGGATAAATGGGGAGTGATCTTGTAGCATGTTGGTCAAGAAAGACTCTAATGCGTAATCTAATTCTGATGCTCTTGCAGATCTTGATTGTGCCACAAAGGCTAGATCGTAGCACTAAGACTGGGTCTGAACGCTGGTGTGTACAAATT
>NW_003299085.1:40733-42080 GCF_000151645.1 Tuber melanosporum
TCGTTTTGAGCGGGTCGGATGCATGTCTCTTACCAAATGAGTGACAAGCATGGCAAGCAGTGCAGGATGCATCCATGTGGCTCAAATTGTGAGCCGTCCACCTAGTAGGTGACTCAATAAATGCCAAGCAGCATGAGCCCGACCTCAGTGGAAAAGCTGCCAGCTGATCTGGCATTTGCGGGATTATCTCAAGTTGAGAATTTGGGGGTGGTCTTACCTTCTCTCATGGTGGCTGCCGTAACACCTGGTGTCTTAACTGTAACGTGAAGACAAATTAGTAACTGTGTTTAATCTATCTCAAATTGTGATAGTAATGTATTTGACTTACCAAACAATTCCTGCAACATCTCTGTCTCGCTCCTCTAGAGTTCGAATGGAACTCGGCCTCTACCCTTTCCTGCCCACATCGAACACATTTTTGCGGAGCTGCTGCATCTATTAAAGATGATGTTTTAGCTTAAGATCATTCTTGTAAGAATGCCTGAATTGATCCTACCTTGACCATACAGCTGCTGCCCCTCCCCAGCCTCCACTATTGTTGGAAGTGGCTCATGACGCACCAGGCGTAAGCTCGGTTCAAGGTTGTCTACATCGGCAACCGTAACGTAATTTGAATTGCATATCACACCGTGAGCTCTACCTGTGTTGTTACTCAAACTTACTTCCCGCTATGACATAGAATAGATAATCAGTATATATAATATTATTAATTTGATGTTGTAGGAGAATTTCCATTTACTTACCAAACATTCTTTACAAGACAGGCGTAGCTGGCCTATTGCATCACGGTCAAATTCAACCACTTCCTTTGACTGCTGACAGCCCCGACACCAGCGCCAGTCAAGATCCTCCTCTCCTGCTCCTAATCTTTAGTCCTTCTAAACATGTATGTAGGTGGAGAACTTAAACCTTCAGGATGTGCTGTATTATCCGGTCGTAGGGGTTCTGCTGGTAGGGCTGCATTCCTGGGTTCTGCTGTCCGTCGAGATTTCTTGCATGTCTATTGTTACCAAATATTCTCTAATTTTAGCATTCCAAATTTTTGTTGATTAAAAGCATTCGCACGGGTACCTACCCAACATGGTTGACAAGTTTTGTAAGGCACAATTTTGCCTATTTCGACTGTAGCTCTCCGGTCCCCTTCGTACACCACATCGGGAGCAGCGTCGTAGGTCACTCATCACTGACAATGAATCCTAAATCACTAAGATGTAAGTTGTTCTAATAAAATAAGGAGTAGGGGATAAGAAAGCTTTATTATTTTGTGATGATTTCCGATAATGTAAGGTAAATGATAATTGTTGTATTGAAGAGGAGAAAGACTGCAGTGAGAAAAACAAAAAATGT
>NW_003299085.1:42976-46279 GCF_000151645.1 Tuber melanosporum
CTTTAGGACCCACATCTCTACCTGTGTCGTCTGATGGAGAGTTAGTTGGTTTTTTCAGAATTAATTTATTGTATATAGTGGTTGAGATATGGTTGTTGGTTCATTGTGGCTTTTAACCGTGGTTACCAGATAGTTGGGTTGTGGTATTGTGTTGATTTGTGGGTTTAGCTACTTGGAAACGATAAGGGTTAGGGTTAGAGAATTCAATTACTGGTAACAGCCCTCTTCCTGAGACTACAGTGTCCTCCTTATACTGTATTAAATAAAAGACCTCTAGTGGGTTGCGGCTTTACCACTTTTTTGATTTCTTTCTTACATGCTTGCATACTGTCCGGCCCTCTAGGGACAACCAACTGTTGCCGGGTAAGAGGGGATTAGCAAAGTAACAAGTTGTATTGTATTATGGCTTTGCTGCATGATGGTCATATGATTTAGTGGATAAGTCATCACTTACATAGTTCAAGCAGAAAGGAAAATCTTTTTTGATAGAGTGTGATGGAAAATATGTCCCAGTGTACAAGTGATACTACCCAAGGGGTCTGACAAGTACCTTGGCTATACAGCTGATACTCATGCCAAGGTTGTAGCTAGCTACCACAATCTCTGATTGCTCGCTGGCTTACAATCTGGGCACTCCTCCTGAGTGCCTGACAGCTCAATGTCACTCTTCAGCTCAATGTCACTTTGTGGCTCAACACAACTTTGTAGCTCAACATCACTTTGTGGTGTAAGATTACATGTAATTTTATAGTATACTTAACTTGATCATATAGTATGATATCAAAGTAGCTTGTTTATATTCAACCATTTCATCATCAATCATGGCCCCCTCATTATCTATTGTACTTCCCAGCCAGTATGATGAACCATATGCTGATATTGAGTCACAAATCCAGGCAGCACTTACAGACTTACGAAATTCTGAACAACATTCACTAAATATTGCTGCAACTGCACGAGACTATGAAATTCCTATTTCACATATCCATAGTCCATAGAAAGGACGTCAATCAAGGCAAGATCAACTAGGTACAAACCATGTACTTTCAGAGAACTAAGAATTGGTAGTATGCCAGTACCTGGGCCGCCTTGATACTGTTGGAACCAGTGCACTACTCCAAATGGTTTCTGGCTGCACAAATTTGGTTCTTCAAAAGTCTCATTCTGGCACCCTTCCAGCACCAATTGTTAGTAAGCAATGGACCTAATACTTTCTTAAATGCCACCAGGAGTATTCTATCGGCAAGCAACATACAATTGATACCGACCACAAAATTGCACACCAGCCTGATGAGATAACAGCATGGTTTGAAAAGTATCAGACAGTTTGTAAGCAGTATAGTATTCAGCATTCAGATATATACAATTTTGGTAAAACTGGCTTCTGAATTGGAATTGGCAAAGACCAGTGGAGTATTACACAGGATCCTACACAACAATCCTACCTTGGCAGCTCTACAAATTGAGAGCTCATTTCAGTTTATGAAACAATTTTTAGTGATGACTCTATTATTCCACCTCTGATTATTGTCCCAGGGGTAATTCATTAAGACCTATGGGATATGGCCACATCTATCCCTGATGATTACCTAGTTGGCATATCCAATACAGGCTACAGTAATGATAAACTGTCAATGAAGTTGTTAGTTTACTTTGAGAGATGTTCATCACTAAGACTTGCTGACACCTATAGACTCCTCCTCCTCAATAGCTTTGGATCGCACTGTACAAAGCAGTTTATCGACTACTGTGATGAGTACAAGATTATTCCCTTCTGCCTTCTCCCACATACTAGTCACCTCCTTCAACCACTAGATGTCGCAGTGTTTCAACCCTACAAGCATTACGATGCTGAGGCAGTTGAAGCTGTAATACGTACTGGATGTGGTGGGTTTGATAAAGTTGAGTTTCTGGATATGATTGACTCCATCCGTAAGCAAATATTCAAGTAAATGACTATGCAATTTGCCTTTCACGCCACTGGACTTATTCTATACAATCCAGATGTAGTAATTTCAAAACTACAAGAGTCCATTGTTTCTCTACCATTACCTACAACACAACTACCACCTTCCTCACTACAAACAATTCTTCTCACCATTGCAAATTTGAAGAGAAAGGGGGAGGAATTGCAGCATGAGGCTACTAATCTTTCTTCTTCCTTTCAGAATTATCTTAAACTGGTCATACAAGGTGGATTAGCTCAGGCACAGTCAGGAGCCCTTGTAATGGAGCACTTAGAACATACTCAGGCAGCTGAACATGCCAGAGGAGCAAGGTCTAGAGCACAGAACAGAAGACAGATTCAAAAAAATGGAGCAATTTATGTTGGAGATGCATACCAGATGGTTAAAAGAAAAAAGAATATCGAAGTTGAGAAAGCTGAAAAGCAGTTACGAAAAGCTAAAAATGCAAGAAAACAAGTAGAGTAATTAGAGTGAAAGCTATTACTAGAGGGAATGAAGGCATATGTTAAAGAGTACCGGGCTATTCAAGCCTACAAAAAGAAAGTAGCAAAGCTGATAATTACAAGTATTAAATAACAATTAAGGTTGGGAAAATAGATGTATGATAAATAATATAAATTAAAAGTTTCTAATATTATATTGAGTAGTTAAGTAAGGTTTTGAAAAAAGAAAAAAAAAATCTTAAGTCACAAAGTTGTGTTGAGCCACAAAGTAACATTGAGCTGAAAAGTGACGTTGAGCTGCCAGGCACTCAGGAGGAGTGCCCAGGTTGTAAGCCAGTGAGCAATTAGGGGTTGTGGCGGCTAGCTACAACTTTGGCACAAGTACCACCCTTCAGCTCGATCTGATAGAATATTGAGATTGATGGATAGTACATATTATCTAGAAAGAAGCAGTAGTTGCCCTACTGGATAGGGTAATCCTACTAGTTAATTTGGAAGTAACCCTGAATTGCTCGATAGTGAGTCTGGGTAGAGTTACCCTACTTTGTATAGTAACTCATGGTGCTGTTATCCTAACTTTGTACTAAAGTTAGCCTGCCTTAGGCCATGGGTTACCCTGCTATGGAGCCAAGTTACCCTACCTTGAAAGTGACATGTTATGTAGTTTTTGAGGGGAAGTGACAAGATTGTTTGTCATGCAAGAGTGTATAGGGTGTTTGAATCTCAGGTTGTGTAGATCACTCTCACACAACCAGTTGAGTTCTGAACAAGCTGTAACTTGGAGGTAGAGTGGCTAACACCCCCTTATAGCCCTGTTATAAGTTCCTAGTGTCATGGGCTATTTCAATTGGAGGAAAACGGACATTTCTGCTCGGGCCAGTTACCTGCCAAGC
>NW_003299085.1:46583-57660 GCF_000151645.1 Tuber melanosporum
GTGTCATGGGCTATAGCCTGGAGAGTCATTGTAAGTCGGTTTAAGGCCTACAAGTGGCAATGCTCTGATAAGAGTATATGTGCTCACTCCATCTGTCCGACTGGAAGCTGTCCGAAGGATACATGAGGAGATAGAGGTAAACCTAGAGAATGATCTACAGGTTGTGTCATGCAAAACAGACCAGAACTGAGGGAGTAATACTACTTTCAAGTTAGAAGTTGTATGTGAGGTTACTAGAAGCCTATAGGCATGGTGTTAGGTGAAGACAACCTGATAGACTTCACAGTTGTCTAGGCCAACAAAGATTTATTTCTGTAGATGGAGATTGTCTAGGAAGGCTCAAATTATACATGTTTCATTTATGACTTCTAAGAGTAAAGTAAAGTGGATAATGTAGAATCGAATCATGAGAACAATATTATATTGTTAAGGTCTCTTCTCTCTTGCTTGATGATGTCTAAAAGCTTGGAAGGTACCTGGATATTTATATCCTGAGTCTGAGTATTCGCGGACTACATCTATCTATTATACAATCATGTATCTCTCTAATTATAACTCGCAATTTTGCATATTCTTCAAAGGTGTGAACACCTAGAGACTATGAACATCACCACATCCTCTTAAGTAATTACAATCTTACTAACTAGGAACCATGCTGTCTCCAATAATAATTATCCAATCATCAGAGTCTTGAGACTTATAGACTAGTTCTCAAATCGAATTGAGTTGGCCCCAATTGTCTCCATTATTGATGAAAGAATCAATTTTATCTGTGGGTTGTATCTGTGGTAGTAGTCATAATTACAATCTTCCAGGATAGCCTGACTTCAAACTTCCATGACTCTATATCTAATCTACAGATATATTCTGGAGAATTTCCTCCTAATTTGCAGGAAGATATTCTACCTGATTGACAGATAATCTCTTGGTTGGCAACTCCTGGTTGCTCTGGGTAATAGGGTTTCAATTGGCATCCTAATATTGGGAATTATTCTTACAACAATAGCGCATTCCGGTACCCAATTGTAATACTCTGTGAAGTCCATTGGCGTCTGCAGTAGTGTTACCCAGAGTTGTAGACTCTTCTGGTTATTGTAGCATGGGTGCAAATGTATTGGTTTCTTGTTAAGATTTTTTACCATTCGATACCATATTTTCACATGAAAAGGTACCATTACTTACAGCCTATACCAAAAACATCAGATCTTTAAAGCCTAGTTACTCTGTATATAGTTGGCGGACTTACTCTGTTCTACTTCTCAGACCTCACTAAAGGTCCGCTCTCATATATACTGCAAACAGAATCCAGTCACACAGACATCAGTAAGGTATACAGTGTTATTCTTGTACTTTTAATTCTGTGGCATCATAGTCACAGGACAAAACTGAGAACAATATGTATAATGATGTGCAGACATAATAGGGCTGAAGGCGGGTGTTGGAAACCAGAGATTCCAATTCTGAGTAGAGTTACCCTACTTAGGATGATTTCTAGGTATCAGATCCCAGTATTTTTAATATCAGCCTCCTCCTCTTAATACTTCGCCTTGAATGCTTTTTGAATCCATATTAAACAAATTAAAAATTTAAAAATTAAATTAAAAGAATTAATTATTAAACCTTAAACATTCACTCCTTTAGGACCCAGTGAGAATAGGGTGAAAAACCTTCCATGTTTGCTTGGCCATGGTTGGAAAACCTTTTGCTCATCATTCTGTCTCTGCCTACCTTGACATTTCTGGATTATTATGGTGGAATTCTTGCACCATTTCCCTTGAATTATCAACACCTATTACAGGCTACCTGCTGTTCTTGTATCTGGAATAACCTTGCCATTTAATAAAGTACCATAGTTTATATACCTCTTGATAGTGACCGCATACTCTCTTTCACTAAGAGCATATCTCAATTCTTACAATTTTCTCTATTTCCCATTGTAAGTCACACTCAATATCCTAGGAGTCCCTGGGAGGTTGTTGTCGGTTTACACTTCTTAACTTCCTGTAAGGTCCTAATGTAGACACGTGGAATGCTGGATGTATGTTCCATCAAATTGAAATATTCAGTTTGCCGATATGATTTCCTCGTTTCTCTAAGATCACAACTGGTCTTTATAGGTTTGGACTAAATTTCTTTGACTTCCAGCGTGTAAGAATGTTCCTTGCATTTAACATTACTTTGTTGCCAATTTTGAAGTCAGGATGTTGATTGGTCTTCTTATTAAAGTATTTGGCCAAAGCCTCTCATGTATGTTTAAGTGATTGTCTTGCTTGCGCATGGATCCTCTTTATCCAATTTGCGTAAGATGTAGCTTCTGGATACTGCTTCTCGCATTCTTTCATCCATTAAGTCTGTGTATGAAATCCATAGTTTGTATAGAAAGGGGTTATTCTGTGTGCATTTGTTGCTGAGTTAATGTAGGCATATTCAGTGAGATGCAGCAATAGGTACCAGTCATCCTGATCATAGTTGGCGAAAATTTGTAAGTAACCTTCTAGCACTTAGTTAGTTTGCTCAATTTGTCCGTTCCTCTGTAGGTAGTATGCTGCAGACATCCTCTTCCTTATTGTAACGATCCCTCCTTAGATAGTTAGTTCTTGGTGATGGAGAACGATACTTCTCTTCTTTTTCTTCTTTCCTTAGTCTTACAATAGCCCTAGGCCTCTACCTATGTTACTGATAGTACAAGACATTTGTCTGCTATCGGGAACGCCTATCGTAAGCTTTCTCTAACTCTTCTTTGTGAAGAACTCTCATTGGCGTAATGATAACGTTGCAATAAAGAAAAATATCGTAAAGGTGTTTTATATTCATTAAAGTAATAAGTAGGAAAAGTTATTAGAACAAAGCATGAAGAACCTATCGTCCTTGGCCGTATCGGCCTCCTTATATGTTCTTCCCGCTCATAGTTATGTAACTCAAAGTGGTCACATGTGCGAAACCAAATCATAACAAACTAGTCATATGACCGAAGTGGTCACATGCTTGAAACCCATGACCTCATAATGAGGTCATGTGCTAAAACTCATAAACCAATCATAACACAATAAACAAGTCATTTGACTCGAATGAGTCATATGCATGAAACCTATGACCTCATAATGAGGTCATGTGCTAAACATAAGTTAAATATGCAAGGTATACCCACAAGGCATACTCACAAGGCATACTTACCAGGCACAGGTCCCATGACTCATATTTGAGCCATGTGCAAAAGCATCACAAATCCTACACATTAAGCAGAATCTATATGACTCGAATGAGTCATATGAATGAAACAATAACATACCTGTAACTCATAACTATGTGTTACATGAAAACCTTTTCCATGCTAAGCCACATTCATGATACTTATATTCAATCTTTTGTACGGGGATTTCTAAAATTCTGCAGCATACTTTGAATCTACATCTAAGGCTCTGTTTGGCGGGAACGGAACCGTTCAGGAACAGTCCATTTCAAAATGGTTGCAACAGGTGAAATGGAGCACTTCTGTTTCGAAACGGTTTCTCTTACCTTCAATTGAGATTTTTTTTTAACCTCTGGCAACACTCTATAGGGCAGAGTAATTTTGAATACCATACCCTAATAAATCTGCTTTTTTCTTTTTCTTGTAAACTAATGAAATAAATTCTATATTATGTGCAAATCTCTCAGTCTCCTGTACAAAAAAAACTATCTTATCTTAACATTCGTGAAAACTTCTCCCTTCTCTAAAGAGGTTTCAACTTATTCACAGATACCAAGATGGACGAGCATTCTCCTCAATACCAGTGTGTTACCACTTTCACCATACTTATCATAATTGTTTACTAATTTAAAATAGTAGTTCACCTTTGAATACACAAACCTTGAGCGATAAGACTCAATCAATACAGTTAGACTCGGATACTACTGCAAGTCAAAATACTGCATGTATACTACCAAGTGGGCATCAACCTGAGTGTTCTAACCACTCCTGCGAGATTGAAGGTAAGTTAAATATCACTATAGTTACTATGATAAGTTCTAACATTTTTTTCAGAAAATTTATCCGAAATTCGTGTTCTAGACCCCTGTGAAGTACCTTCCTCCTTTACGGGAAGCAAGCAGAAAACCCGCAAGCCTCGCCGGCGTCCAGTTGAATGGTCTCCTGAAATGACATCTGTGTTGTTGCGAGAACTAGTTCAAGCTATTAGGACTGGAAAACGATCTGATAATGGGCTAAAGAGGGAAGTTTGGGATGAGATTGCTGAGACAGTTCTTCTGATTACTGGACCTGGGGCTCCTGTAACAGGTGAGAGATGTTAAGGCAAATTGGAGACCTTGAAGAAAAAATAAAAGATGTGGACCAGGTTGAAAGATTTGAGTGGTTTTGGGGTTGATCTTAAGACTGGTGCAGTTACTGCACCAGATGAAGTATGGGAGGAAGAAATAAAAAAACAGCCTAGAATACGAGAGTTTCGTGACAAACCACTTGCAAATGCAATTGAGTTGGCGGAAATCATAGAGGGAGTTCAAGCAACAGGTGGTCATGCAATCTATCCTGGCCATACAAAATTACAACAAATCACGATTCCTTCGCCCCTTAGGTCAGATCTAGCAACTCAGGCTGATCCAGAGCAGACCAGCCCCGATACAAGTCCTCATCAACATAAGCGGAGAAGGCTAGCACCACTGGGACATATTCAACAACCTCCAAGGAGTGTTTCTGAACGGCTGATCACTGCTGTTGAAGGGATGGCCACTACACCAATTACTATTGCAGCATCCCAATCAGTTGTTCAGCAAGCTGTATCAAAGCTTCAACCAAAGTATAAAGGAAGACCAGGGTGGTCAACACAAGATATTGTTACTGGATATGAGCTTTTTGAGAACCCAGTTAAGGCAGAAGTGTTTTTAGCATTAGAGGAAGGTGAAGATCAGGAGCTTTGGTTAAGAGGTCAAATAGTACGTTACAAGGCCTAGGAATTCTACAGCAGTTAGTCTACTGTGACTGGTTTTGGTATTGTACATAATCAAGCCACATTTGTGTTGCACGTTTGTCTCGATCTTGTTTCATCTCTCCCATATCTTGTACATCTCTAACATTTCCTTCATCCTCCTCCTTATAACTTGGATTTGATTCCTCAGAGTGATTGATGTTTTCCAAGGATGAATCAGCATCCTGGTAAAATTGATCCTCCTCTCCATTTGCCCGGTGTCGAATAAAGTTATGTAATGCACAAACTACCAATATAAGTTGAGCTTGTGTGGTAAGGTCAAACTCTGGAGCTGTATTGAGAATTTGAAACCTCTTCCGTAAAACTCCAAAGATACGTTCAATAACATTTCGTAACTGAGCATGACGTAGGTTGAAAAGCTCTTCCTTAGTTTGTGGACGGAAATGAGCTTGTACTTGCTCCCGCAGCTGATATCGTACGGTACGGTATGGTGTTAAAAACCCAGGACGAAGACCATATCCTGCATCTGCAAGATAAACTGTATTTTCATGTCTTGGAAATCCATGAATCACAGCATTTTCTAATACTCAAGCATCATTGGCTGAACCCTCCCAGCCAGAACATACATAGAAAAAGTACATATCCAAGCTGCATCCAGCAAGAACATTTTGCGAGAGGGTACCTTTCCGGTTACGATAGGGACCCTGCTGGTTTCGTGGGACATGGGCCAAAATGTGTGTCCCATTGATTGCTCCACGAACATCCTTAAAATTGGACATCTTTCCCCAATTTTTCTGTATTTTTGCAGGAATATTGTTTGGTGGAAGATGTACAAATGCTTCATACAGAGGGAAGAGAGCCTTTAGAACTTGATGAAAATAGCTGTAAAATAATTAGAATAATAAACATTTCATATATACATATTATAGTGCAATTAATACTAACCGTGAAATTGTTTCTCCACTATGCCGAAAGTGTTCCTGAGCTTCCCTATTTGTAGCTCCATGTCCAATAATCCATAAAAACAATACAAGTTGTTCTTCCACAGCTACTTCACATGTAGACACCAGTAATCCCCTCTCAATTACCCAGTCTCGAAGGTCTAACAATGTTGTAATTGGCATACGAATAACTTCTAGAGCATGACGAGGATGTGCTTGCAGGATTTCAGCAGTATAAATCATTCCAGTTCGAATAGATGTATGAACAGGTTCTTTAGAGAGGAATAGATGAGAATAGAGAGCAGAGGTAATTGCGATATGAATCCGTCTTTGAATTATGGCTGTATGAATTGTGCTCATATTGGGGTGAGATGCCATCTTGGAGGTGTATGAGTTGTTTTCGGAGGTGCCAGTGGAAAATATGATGTATAGGGAATAATCTGGTTATTATTTTTAATTAAGATGTCTTTATACATTACAAATTTTTTTTAATACAAAACTAGCCTAAGTGGGGGACCAGCTACTGTTGCAAACCTGGTTGCCAAGATCCACTTTGGAACGGAACGGTTCTTGTTTTTGTACATTACCAAACACTGGATTTACTCTAACCGTTTTGAAACGGAAGGAAACGGTCATTTTTATGGGGGAACGGACCAGTTCCGTTCCCGCCAAACAGAACCTAAGACAATTTCTGCGAGTAAGCCATGTAGATTCAATATTTCCATCATAAAGGCTGCAGTGATGTCTGTTAATATAGCTATCTTGTTACGGTTTAGCATCTAAATAGTCTGAGGTAAATAGAAAGATCTTAGGTTTTTTGGTGTTCTTAGCAGATTGAATAATGTTAGGATTAGGTTAGGGTAAAATAGTGATGAGCTAAAAAAATAGGGTTTCAGAAGTCGTGACATGTTTTTCTTTGTCAACACATTTGTGCTCTTGAGAAGTTCTGTTTTTGCTTAAAAGGGTGCTAAGACACCTCTCCTTGTATTTTCCCTTTTCTCTCCTTAGTCTGTATTTTTTTTATTCTAGCAACACAAAGATATCTCCTCTCCAGTCTTGCTCCTGTCTCCTGCCTCAACTCCTCCTCTGCCCCTGCCTCTGCTCCTGTCTCTACCCTTGCCTCTACTCCTGTCTCTACTCCTACCTCTGATCCTGTCTCTGCCCCTTCCTCTACTCTCATCTCTGCCCCTATCTCTACTTCTATCTCAACCCTCACATCCCTCTCCAGCTCTTACCCTGTTACGCGGATACTCTTTGGCTACTCCTTGTCCCTGCCATCCCCGTTACATATCTCTTCTAATTCCATGAAGTGAGCCATTTTGGTAAAATGGTCAACTGCTACCATATTTTGGATGTAACCTTGACTTTGTGCCAGTAGTAATATTATAATAAAGGCAATGGATATTGATGCCCATGCTACATAGGGTATTGACAGCAGTTGTAGTAGACCATATTTTGCGTATCATGAGAATTTGTTATGTTAACCATCATTACACAATCATATGTAATTGTTTACCCAAGGTACCAAGACTTCCCAATAGAAGTCCATCATCATTACCTCAAGGATATTATCTTGCCTAAAGTGTACTGCTATTTTAGTATCCTGATACCCTTCAGCTATTGTTATATAAAGATTCTAGTTTATTGGTATAAATAGTCTTTACTTATACAGTCACTAGACATAAGTCTTGGTGAAACCTTAGTCAGTAGTACTAAGCGAGAATAAATACCACCACTTAGAAGAAATATCACATACACATTACTGTTTATATTACACTACTATCTAAACAAAGCTCACAATACCTTCCGAAAGAGTACATCGATCCGGGTATAAGCCTAAAACAGTACGCCGAGAGCTTGCAAATATCAATAAGGGCATCATTATTGCCTTTTTCTGCACCTTTCAGACCATATCTACTGTCCCACATCTAATCTGTTACCCCTGGTTGACAGTGCAGAATTTTCTAGCAAGAGCATATGAGCGAGGATCAATTGAGAATGTCCTCTGATCTGGAAGACCTACACTCCTCAGTCGCCAAGAAAAATATACCATAATACACACCACCAAGAATGATCACAGAATGACCTGTTTGGAGATGCACAACCTGTACACACCACATATTACTATGAGAATGGTTGATCGAGTCCTTTGTGAGTCGAATGTGTACAAGTAGCTTGCCCAGAAAAAGCTAAAATTAAAGGAAGAGTATGCTAGGACTAGACTTGCATGGGCGATAGAGAGAAAGGATTAGACAATTGATGATTTTTGTAAGATCCTCTATAGTGATAAGTGTACTGTGCAAAAATTGGCAGATTCTCGGCGCATTTGGATGTTCCTGACCCCCCAGGAGAAGCAGAAGGTGGATTGTATTTAACTTAGAGCAAAGGCAAATCAGGTTGGGCTCATGGTATGGGCATGCTTTTGGGGGAAAAAGCGGGGTTCATGGGTCCCAATTAGGAAAGCCTAGGTAGACAGAGATGTCTATATTGGGGTGCTAGAGTCTGTTTTAAAATCAGTTATGGAAGAGATGGCTGAGCACCTAGAGGTTGAAGATTTACTGTTTTAGCAAGATAATGCAAGAGTTCATACCGCAAAAAACACCTTAGCTTGGCTGCCAGAAAAGGGTATAGATCTGGAAGATCATCCACTCCTCTCGACTGATCTGAACCCAATCGAACATGCCTGGGTAGAGCTTAAATGTCGCCTTCACAACCAGTATCCAGATATTCTAGACACCAAGGTGGGGCCTGAGAAAGTACAGAATAGGTTAGCTGAAGTCTTACCCCATGTATAGGCCAGTATTCCAGACAGCTTCTTTGACAAGCTCTGGAAATCTATGCCTTCTAGGGTGGCTGAAGTCATCGAGGCAAAGGGGTGGTATACGAAGTACTAGTTGTATTTAATATTGAATATATTTCTCTACCATTACTCCCCGGTTGTGCAATACCCTCTGTATACAGACCATGTCCCAGATGGTGCAATCACCAATACTTATGTCTAGTGACTGTAGTAAAGCAATTTGTCAGATAGGGTCCAGTCTTTCTGGAAAGATTTGCCATTGTCTTGTAGTTTCTCCTATTGTTTTCTCTTTTAAGCCATTCTCTGTCTCCCAGAATGGCTTTTAGAATTTGCTCTAAGCATTTAGAATTAAATTTCTTTAATTCCTTGTAGGCTAGTAGAGTGGTAGTTATGAGGGTTCACTCAGGTGCTTCGGTTGCATCAAACCAGTTTGAATTTTGGTCTATTGATGCATATAGTAGGCTAACTACTGGTGCCAATTCTCTAATAGTTATAGTTCTTATTGTGATGTCTGTGCTGCCAAATCCTGATATGCCTCTTTCAGTATCCTTCAGGTTATCTATTTTCATCATATCTGCAGTATTAATTTTTTCTATCACCAGCTGGGCAATTTAATCACTGGCTTTAATGTGACAGTCTGTGTCTTAATAGTTAAATAATAATACTTTGAGTTCAGCAGTAAAATCTGCATCAATTACGCAGGTACTGGTAGAAATACTCCTTTTAACTACTAACCTACTTCTAGGAGCAATTCTCCCATCAGTTCTGACAGGGAATCCGATTGCAATACTAGTTCTAACAATTAATTATCCTCGTACTAGGACTATATCTTCTTGCATAGTATTGAGATCATAGCCTGCTATCATCCTTGAAGCTTTGGTTGGTAATCATGCACTTGTGTCTAACTTTTTTACCCAGATTATGGGGTCCAAGTCATTCTAATTTACACTTTTCTGTATGTCACCTGTTCTTATGTTGTCTGCTGTACTACCTACTATTAGGCATACTTAAATTTCCCCTTCTACCGTTCTCATTACTGATCTGACTTAGAAATGTTTAGGCTTCAATAACGCTTATGAGCAATGTGCAGCTCTTTCCTCAGAGCAGTACTATAGCTATCGACTGAGTGCATTAGGATTACCTCCTCTTGTACCTGTGTGGTAAACGATTGTGAAGTTATAATCTACTAACCACTGCACCCAATGGATTTAGCGCCCACTCTAGATTTTTGAGGTGAGCAAATATTAGAGGTTTTGGTGATCAGTATACACAGTTATTAGTTTTTCAGTTCCAACCAGCTATTGGCACCATTCTTTGAATACTTCCAGTATCACTAATAGTTCTTTAACGTAGATCTTGTAATTTTACTCTGTGGAATTTAGTTTGTAGGAGTGGAATGTGACAGAGTATAATCTTTTTTCCACATATTGAAAAAGGATGCAACTCAAAGCAAAATCACTAGCATCTATTTTCACCACTATTTCTCTTACTTCAAAGAAATGGTGTAAAATTGGGGCTAAAAAAAACTTTATCTTAAGTTCCAGAAAGGCTGTTTCCTGTTCCAGGTCACACTGGTACTTTGTTGAATCACCTTTTAATGTTTCTGTAATTGGAGCGTAAATCTTGCAGAAGTTTTCTATAAAAGTGTATAGAAGTTTGCAAATTCTTAGAGCAGCTGAACCTCTTCGACCAATATAGGTGACTTCTAGTTTAATACCGAATCCACCTTCTAGGTACTCATAGATAACCTATTGATGGCTATCATGAAGCCTAAGAATTCCACCTTTTTATAGTGAAAGAAAGATTTCTTTATCAAAATCCTGTGCTGAAAGTCTGCTAATCTTCGTAACACTTTTGTTACTAGCTCAATATGTTTCTTCTCATTTCTAGAATAGAGGAGAATTTCGTCCCAATAACATATGACTCCTTGGTCTTAAAATTGCCAAAGAATCTCATTCATAACGTTTCGAAATATAGCTGCAGCTTTGGCTAATCTGAAAGACATGACTTCATATTCATAATATCCATAATGTGATTGTAAGGCTGTCTTCCATTTATCCTCTTCCTTGATTCGGAAGAGGTTGTAACCATCTTTTAACTCAATTTTGGAAATGATACCAGCTTCTACTATGCGATCACACAACTCTGACATTAACAGTAGTGGATACTTATTCAAGATAGTTATCTTGTTTGGGTTTCTGTAGTCCACTACCAGCTGTAGTCTTGCATCTACTTTTAGTGTAAAGAGAATTTGAGTACCGAATGTTGATTAGCTTTTCATAATCTTTCCTTACCGTAACATATCGTCAAGGTATTCCTGTAACTCCTTAAGGTGTTTATCAGATAGAGGATAAATAGGTCTCCCCGTACGGCAACTCTAGACGCGATTCGGAAGCCAACACCTCTCGGTGTGG
>NW_003299085.1:58394-59714 GCF_000151645.1 Tuber melanosporum
TGGGTACTAATTATCCTTGGGTTCGCAGGGCTCCACAGAAGTATGCACGTACCTATTTCTCATATAGATCGAAGATGTGGTTTACTTTTCCTCGAGATTCTTCATCTTAGACCTATAGTTATTCCCTGTTCCGTACCCTTAGTGTTGTCTGTTTCCTGTCTAGGTTTTGGTCCTTATAGAAGACTATTCAGTTTCTAGGTCACGTACCTGACTACTACAAGGGACATGTATCAGGCTATTAGGGACAAGCTTGCAATACTTCTTTGCAAAGTATACAGGCATAACGAATGCGTACATTGCTCTTTATTGATCTCCTTGACTTTGCAGCAAGGAGGACATATGTACTCCCACTCAGGACATAATTGCAAAATTGATTCCTTCACTTTGGCATCCCCTTTTACATTTTATTTCAATTACTAAAGACTATATCTCTTCTAGACTACACGTATACTGTTATTGTCAGTACTAATGAAATGACTTAAGTCATTTCCTCATCTTCAACTAGTTTTCAATACTTATTATTTTTTAAAAATTGCGTGGTAGAAATCTTTCTGGAACAGTATACTACTACCACTATTCTGGACCTTAGTGTCTTTATTGGGTGATGCTCTACCCTTATCCTAGACACCTGAATTTGTCCCCAGCAGGTTTTGTACCAGTAATTTCCTTTTCCACAATGAGTGTACTTACCTGTCCACTTTCTTTCATCAATCACTGACTGCGTGATTTTTTCATGGTCTTTTTTGAAGCTTGTATGTGTCAACTTCGTAGTCCTACTATACCTTTTTACTGATTTGTCAGGCTCTGGTTCCCACTTTCGTTTTTTGGAGGAACTACCTCCCTTTATAATGTGTTTCTCCCTTTTTACCTTTGGTTGATTCTTGTCATCAGGTTTTTTATCTGAGAATGTTTTCATGGGTTTTGGTTTATTCCAGTCTAGGTGGTCCCATTTCTGCTATTCCTCCTCATTCCTTCCAGCTTCCTGGACTGCCTTATCCCATTCTGTGTCTGTATCATATATATACAGGAAAAGTCACTATCTAATCTTAGATGGTAACATTCTGTCTACCGCTATATGCCTGGCTGGTCCTATTAGTTGAGCACAGAGATTTAGATTATACACCTTCTCCATAATAGTCTGAATATCGTTTTTATACTTAACTGATTCCATGTCTCCTATCGCTTTGTGACCTTCCTCGAGAGGGGCATACCGACTGGTAAATTTATATTCAAAACAATACTGAGCACAGTTCCGGGTCTGTCAGTTGCTTGATGGTTTCTTGAGACACGACCACGGCGCCACGTGCTCCGGCCTCGGTT
>NW_003299085.1:59864-72821 GCF_000151645.1 Tuber melanosporum
CTCGCATCTTACAGCTTCTCCCCCAGTTGGCATGTTAATCAGGGGTTAACCACTATCTAAACCTAAATGTTCCTACTCCACGTTTTCCTTCACTTTCATCATTATCCCTATTATTACTCCCATCATCCAAGTCACCATCTGGTGTTATTGAAGTTGAGAGTTCTTCTTCCCTTTGTTTTCCATTATTTTGGGTAAGTGTCTCCTCATATTCCTCCCTTCCCGTATCATCTTCTCATTCTTCTGAGACTGACTCCCACATAGTATGCCAACCACTTGGTTGTTGGCCGTCTAGTACTTTAATTCTGTCAAGCTCTAGGGCTAGGGTATTGGATTCATAGGTTTGATTTCTTTGAATATTATGGGTGAAGTCACCATAGTATTCTGCCTCCTAGTCTTGTCAGGCAGCCAGATTGGATATTATGGTTTATAATACTTTATTCTATTGGATCTGTTGTACTCTAAATTCCTGGAAAGCTTATTATAGAGTGAGGTCTCATTCATGAACTTCTCACTACAGTTGAATGGTTACCTGCTCATGATGCTCTTGTCGTATATCTTGTACTACCAGTTTAGCAGCAATTTCCCTGTTGATTCTTTCTTGGATCTCTCAGATATTTGCTTCCACCACAGTATACTAACATAATGTAACAACTATATCACTGTCATGTATGTCTTATCCATCGAGCAATTATTGCTAGACTTCTATCAGCTCTTGTATGTTAGATTGTGAATTAGCTAAGAGACTGTTAAAAACAATAATAGCAGTATCAATACTGGTCAAAATGTCCTGCTGTATTTGACCTATGACTATTCCTACCCTAGCAGCAAGTCTTGCGAGATCTGTTGCATGGGTGTTCAGATGTCGTGTGGAGGATTTTGAAATGAGAGAGGGGGCTCTTGAGGACAGAATGATACTGGTAGTTTTGCCTGCTTGTCCTGTGAAAGGTTTCATGTAAGCCAGAGGGAGAGAAGATGAAGGACCAAAAGTTGTAGAGTAATTATCTCCCAAGGTATTTTTCAGTTCCCTTAGAGTAATCTACATAGGAGGTTGTGACATCTTGCCTGCAAGTTTGCGAGATTCTTCTATTTCATATTGGCGGAGTATGAAGCTCGCATTTCCAGAGGTTTCTGTTTGTGTAGATTATGTAGTAGGATACTTAGTGTCCTGGCTGTATCATACAGTAGGAGGCTGTAGGTAGATAAGTGGAGAGCTTTGGTAATAAGGAAATCTAACAATATACTGTCAGGTGAAGACAGCCTAATAGACTTCAGAGTTGTCTAGTCCAATAAAGATTTGTTTCTGTAGATAGAGAGTGTCTAAGAAGGCACACATTACATACATTTCGTTTATGACTACTAAGAGTGAAGTAAGGTAGGTAAAGTAGGATAGAATTATAAGAATAATATTATACTGTTAAGGTTTCTGCTCTATTGCTTGATGATGTCTAAAAGCTTAGGAGGCGCTTTGATATTTATATTCTGCATCCAAGTGTTTACACACTATATCTATCTATTATACAACTATGTACTTCTCTGATTATAACTCACAATATCAGGTATTCCTCAAAGGTGTGAACACCTGGAGACTCAGACAATCACCATACTCTCTTCTGTATTTACAGTATTGCTAACTAGGAACCATGTTGTTCCCAATAGAAATTATCTGATCTTCACAGTCTTTAGACTTATGGCCCAGTTTTCCAGTTGAACTGAGTTGGTACCAATTGTCTCCATCATTGATAAAATGATCAGTTTCATCTGTGGGTTGTATCTGCAGAGATAGTCACAAGTGCAACCTTCCTATGTTACCTGACTTCATGCCTCTATAACTCTATATCGAATCAACAGATATCTTCCAAAGAATTTCCTACTAATTCGCAGGAAGCTATTCTACCAAATTCATAGATACTCCCTCTGTTGGCAACTCTTGCTTGCTTTATTTAACAGGGTTTCAATTGCCATTCTAGTATTGAGAATTATTCCTGCAACCAGTTGTAATACTCTTTGAAGTCCATTAGCTTCTGTAGTAGTGTTCCTCAGTATTCTAGACTCTTCTAATGATTGTAGGGTAGGAGCGAATTTATTGGTTTCTCCTTGAGATTCTTTGCGATTCAATACCTTATCTTCGTATGAAAATATCCTGTTACGTACTGTGCATGCCAAGGACATCACATCTTTGAAGCCTAGTAGCTCTCTGAGTAGTTGACAGACCTACTCCATTCTACTTTCCAGACCTAGCCGAAGGTCCCATCTCACATATCTTGCAAACAGGATCCAGTTGGATGGACAGCAGCAACATATATGGTGTTATTCATACACCTTCAATTGTGTGGCATTATAGTCACAGGATAAAACTGAGATCGATATGTACGAGGATGTACCGGACCCTGCCAGGGGCCAGAGGCCGCTGTTGGAGACCAGAGATTCCAATTCCAAGTGGGGTTACCCTACTTAGTGTGATTTATAGGTATCAGATACCGGTATTCCTAACATAAGGTAGCCGAAGTCTATTACCCTGAAAGTATAATAGTATTTGAGAATTATTACGGACTCTGGAAAACTAGTCCAAGATTACAATGTACTCTACTTCAGAGAGTATTGACTGTAAGTAGTGCCTATTGGTAGTTAACTCCCAAAGGGGTCAATTGGGCAAGCTATGTAGCCATCATCTGGGATGATATGGAATAGAGTAGAACTGGATAGATGTTCAGGGGCTGCAGATACTTGTTGAAGACAAAGTGTACATAGGTAAAGAGTTCTATAGTTGGTACTGCATCCACTTCAGCACGTTAGCTTGCCACTGACATGTCCACAATAAGAAGAGTTTTTACTTCTGCAATGGCATTGTAGATATAGCAGCTAAAACACTTCTGTCAGGTAGATGTTAACAAACAACAGACTAGTATAGTTTGCTACAGAGGATCATTGTTCTGACTTGTAGAGGTTAGCTAGACAGCCCAAGGGAGTTGAGTGCTCATGAATACAGAGTAGCGATGGGGAATAGCTGGCAGTATATGAAATCTACTTAAGTATATGCGAGTTTTCCTCTACTCTGGGAATCAACTACCTCTCGAGATCAGGACTTAATTGAATAAAGCTCTGGCTTAATGATATTACATTTTACTGTTTTGTTTCTTCAAGCTCTACTTCTGAGATTTTGTAACTTCATTATATTTGTTCGCATAAGAATTCATCTCACTACAGTCGCAACCTCAGTATCTATTGTCCTCGAAGGAGTACCTGTCACACTTAGTACGACAGTTAGTCTTTAGTTTTCCCAGTACATCTTTAAAACCTCCTTTAGTTTGCAGCTCTGGCCTTCTCTCTAATAGAGCAGGCTACCTATTAACTATCATACTCTGCCTAGAAATGTAACTAGCACCTCGCGAACAGGTTATACAACAGTTATCTGACTCAATAGTGAATAGACTACTACCACTTAAATGACTTATATCTGCATACTATGAGGCAAACCATGACCCTGAAGAGTGAACACCATGACCAAAGCATACTTTACAACTGGTTAGCCAGTATCAATTGACAGAGATCCCAATATCCTCAATCAATTCTTTACCGACACTTTTATTATTTTACCATCTTGTTATCATGAAGAAATGAGAACAAAACGGTGCTAGGATGATTATGTTCCAGCAGGATAGACTATGAAGGGGAGAGAAACCACTCTTGATAAACACCTGCAAGTTATTACCTTACGACAGAAAGCTGGCATGACCTGGAAGGTTAGTAAATAACCAAGAATATAATAAATAAGTATTTAATACATATGATTTAGGAAATAGCTATAAAATTAAATTTATTTCATGGAACATTTCACCAGATTTATCAATGTGCCATGCTTCCTGGTTCACTCTTAAATCATCCTCACTTGGGCAGGCCTGTAATTTTTAACAAAGCTGAAAAAGCTTACCTCAAAGCCTTTATAATACAAGATAAGCAAACAAACTATTTGTAGCAACAGGAGGTAATTTCAGAGATGCGCTATGCTTGTTCAGTACAGACAATTCGAGATGTTATGGCCTCTATGAGGCATTACAAGAGACTTCTGAGGAAGAAGTAAGTTTTTCTTTCTTTTTTTCTTCTCAAATCTGAACTATAGCCACCTTAAATGTTTTCATTCCATATAACATAATTGTCATACCTATTGAAGCTCCATACTTTGTATGGTAATTGTTATCTTTGATAGTAGGCTTCAGTTCAGAATTGTATTCTTTATAAGGCCATTTTTCAGCACTCCCACCCCGTTTCCCGCCCAGGCTCCCGTCCCACCCATGGTCCAAATGTATGATACATACTCTCGTCAAATTTTGGTGGCGAGAATTAGAGGCCCATCATGGGAATAATCAAGGTCCGGCTCCACACAGAAGCATGGATGGATATCAGGGTGAAAAACTGCTCTGGGGTGGGAACGGCAGGGCTGGTAAGCAAAACTCTGCCTCATGCCGTCCCATAATGAACACTAGTGTTGAATTTGAGTAACATACCAAGTAAAAGTAACTAATAGTAACATGTAATAAAATTATAGATGGGGCATACGGAGTTATAACAAGCTAAAAAGAGTCCAATGGTGTAAGGAACGACTACATTGGACAGAAGAAGAATGGCTATGAACAGTATGGACTGATGAGTCTAGTTTTAGTATGGCTGGTTTTTCCCATCAACCATGGGTAACATGTCCTTCAGAACAGGAATTCCACCCAGATTGTATAGATGAAACCTCGAAATCTGGACCAAATTCAGTCATGGTTTGGGGAGCATTTTGAGGTATGAAATTTCTCTCATCTCTTGTTTATTTTTTTTTATGTTTATAAACTTAATTATTACAATCTTTTTCTAAAATCTAATTATATTAAATATAGGTTCAACGAAATCGGAGCTTCATATCGTTCCTCCTGGTACTACATTAAACTCTAAGAGATATAGGGACAATGTTATAATACCTTACTTGATATGATTTTGGTATCATACCTGTGAGGAATATGGATGGACTAAGGTGGTAGAGGATAATGCTCCTGGTCACCAAGGTCATGCTACAGTCTACTGGAGAGAAATTGGAATAGACTGTATACTATGGTCCCCTCAATCACCTGATTTGAACCTCATTGAAGCCTTATAGGCTGATATAGAGACAGAATTAGGACAGATTCATGAGTGGGCACCTGATATAGATACTTTAGTAGTGATGTTGAAAGCAGCACGGGATAGTATTGTTTCAGAACGGCTGTTACAACTTATTTCTACCATTCCACGAAAGCTAGAAGCTGTAATTGCAGCTGAGGGTAATGCTACACGCTATTGACTCGGAGTATCGAATTGTATGTATAGGGTTACACCTCATAATCCTGGACAGTCAAAATCTGAAGAATCTGCCCGGTGTAGCATAGGAGCTCAAACAATAGAATAGGTACTGGGTGGGAGAGACTGGGAATAGTGAAAATATTATGATTCTTGAGTTCTACAGACTTTTTTCCTTCATCAATTTAAGCGAGGCGTCACCAATCATACCTGCAGGCAACGTGCATTCCCATACAAACTCCCGCCTGTAAGGACTGAGTTCTACAGACTTAGGCACACACCCTAAGTACACCACCTCCCTTCTATCTGAATAACACCCTATAATATTATATCCATCTATTATGAAAGAAATAAAAAACACGAGGGGCAAGGGTGTACAGCTGGGGAAAAATTAAATATGATAGGATGAAAACTGCAAGGTATAAAGTAGAATTTGTCATAGTGATAGAACTGGTTTCAAACTCTACAGTGGTGGGGAAAAAGAGAAATTCACAAACCAACGCCCGACTTTACTACTGTAGTAGAAGTAAGTCCCCAGGGAGGTTCACACCGGCGTGGTGACATATCAGTGAACTCCAGGCTCATCTTGTGGAATTTCTTTTGACCGCAAGGGGGGATGTCCAGGGACAACCTCCATGAGAGGTGCTCGGGAAGAGAAGGAATGGCGGCGAATTTTCGCTACCCCTCATGTCTATCCTAAGCAGCGAGGGAGACCTGTGGCCTATCAGGGTTGATACCCTACCGTGCAAGTAGTACTTTTACCACCTCTTGTCCATCCTAAGCAGCTAGTGAGTGTGGTGGTGTTGTCCTCCATGTTATTTACTTGTAAGTGTGGCTTTATTATCCCACGATACTTTTAACACTATTTGCGCTTGCTTTGCGATAGCAATTTAGTCTGTGCCTGTGATTCGTTTTGCGGTCTATTCAGCCCCCCCAAAAAAAAACACTGTGCTCAGATTGATACGCCTTTAACGGGGTAGACCATACAAAATATCACACAAACAACTAACTAGAACTGGAATCTTCCCGGTTTAAGCTATAATAATCCCCCGCATCGTAGTAAGTTCATGTTAAAACAAGATACTCCTAAGGCCCCACTACCGGAGCCAGTGGCAAGTAAGCACAATGCACTGCACCCTGCCAAAACCGGATAGAAATATTATTCTCCATATAGGTAGCCCAAAAAATATATCACACCCCCGCATGAACAGAGCGTAGTAGTGTTTACTTGCCGCCTTGAGGGTGGAGAGAAGAGTATGATGTGCGAAGTCATACGGTAGGAATCTGTGTCCGTCCTATATAATCTGGAATTAACCACAGCGCCAATGGGAGTCTCAGAAGTCGGCAGCGGGGATCGTGGAGCTATATCCCAGGATATGCTCTGCCAGTCATGGTGTCATGGGAAGGGGTAAGTAAGGGCGCTTGCGGCATGCAAGTAGGGAGCAGAACGGATGTCAAAGCAGGTACCCAAGTATATGTACAGTTCCTAGTCAGAAATGTTCATGAAGCGCTTACTAAGCAACCTCGCCAAAAATGCCTACTTGAGTATAAAGTTGATTGTAATGACTAGCCACAACTACAATAAAAACTTGCATAATTGGACAATATATTTAAGCATATTATTGAACTTTCCTCAGTATGGTTTAGAATTTTTTAAAAAATTTCTGATTCTGTACCAATTTATAGTACTAGATCAAAATATTTTATTCAACACTCTTTCTATCTTAAAAGTATTCACCTTTACTACTATCTCTTACACCATATGTCTCTCAGAACCTACCACAATTTGAAAGTGAATCAACAAGTCTATAGATAATATAGAAGATGTTAGTAAATTTCTAAATATTATAAAGCAGTAGTGAAAGTGCTATCATAACATGAGATATTAGATGTAATATATTTTAAAGCTGTCTGGACTACTGTAAGAACTTGAATAATAGGACCATGGACTATGAAGTCCATTTTAAGTTTGGAACTTGTGATTGCCGGACACTAGTATTGTAGACCAAATTTCACACTAAGACAATAGACAATTTCAATGTTATAGAGCTAGAAGACAAAACAACATGACACCTTGGGAGGTGAATTGACATCATACAATCGAAAGAGCTTAAAATAAATAGAAGAAAGATACAATTCCAATATGCTCTCTTTAAAACAAAGAGAGAGTCGAAGTTCAAGAGTTCAACAATACCATCTAGAGGTTCAAATCTCCCCTCTGGACGTATGCATATTCAACCTTACCTCCCAGAACTTCCAGCTGGTAGATTATATACAGGAAATAAAAAGAAACCTAGTCCAAAGTGGAAACCATTATTAGCAGTACTCTGCAAGTCACAAAAGCTAACAAGAAGTCCTTATTGGTCCTATACAGTAAACTATAAGCTTTAAATTCTTTCTTATTGGAGTTTGCAATGCATATCTTGTAGGCCAACAAAATTTCACAAACCAACATGTGCTAAAGTTGCAAACCAGTTTCATATACTGCTCACGAATCTTTCACAGTAGAGGAAGGAAGAAGAAGAAGGACACATTTAAGAAAAAAAAGAAGGGCAATGCTGGATGTTAAGAGAGAGGAGGTAGAGGTGGTCGAAGCTGATAGAAATGGAGTTGTATAAGAAGTTCCGGGAAAGATGTCTGATGGGAAGGCCTATTCATCATGGCTGGTTCCGGCATGTTAGTAAAGAGCTAATCCAGAAGCACTATGGGGAAAGTGAGGCCAACCATTTCTGTTTTTCAAATGGTTAGTTTCGCAGTTTTCTATTACAGCACTGGATTAGCCTTCATATCATTACAAATAAAGCCTGCAAATTACCTAGTGATTTTGGTAAAGCAATTCTCAACTGGATGTGCTTCAATTATTGTAATTCACAGCTTAGGGATCGGGATATACCAGAATTGGGAGACTCACTACTAACAATTGGCAGATACCGACTTCAGAATATCTGTAACATGGATCAGACACCAGTATCCTACGAGTTCATTGATGTACAAACCTATACCATCAAGGTCGAGAAAACTATCTGGATGCAATCAAGTCAGTTATCAGGTTGGGACAAATGCCAAGGAATGATTCAGCTTACTGTATTCGCGGATGGAATTTCACGAGTACAACTGCTAATCTTCTTTTGCAGCAAGGGAATCGGACCAACAATTATGATAAAGATGCAAGAATACAACAACCACGTAGTTGTGAAGTTTAAACCCACAGCCTATACAAATAGTGAGAATATTGTTAGCTGGTTAGATGAACAGCTGGCTCCGGTATTGGACGGTCAACCAACCCTTCTTGCATTGGATCTCTTGTGGGGACATAAAACTGACATCGTACTCGATACTATAAAAGCTCATGATATTACTACCAGCATTATGCCAGGAGGTTATACAAGGCTATACAACCTCTCAACGTATCAATAAACCGCTGTTTTAAAGATATCTTAAAGGTTAGTTTATTCTTATTATTAATATGACAAGAATTATCTATGGAGCATTTACCTCAGACAGCCAATACCCAAGAACAAGCCCCTTGATTTCCCCAGAAAGATGAAACTTCCACTACTATTTTCAAGTTAATATCATAAGAACTCAAATAATCAAATTGTGTTCTAAGACGTTGGAGTTACCTCTTCTTATAAAGTACTCGTTTTTTGTTTTTTTCTCTTTGCTTTGGAATACTATTGATAGTCATAAGTACTAACTCAATTACATGAAATTAGAAATCTTTAGAAATCAAGCTTGATGAGATTGAACGAGAAGAGGAAAGAATATTAGCAGCAGGAGGAGTACTTACCACAAGTAAAGTTAGACGACGATGGACAGTGGTAATATGGGCAGTAGGTAATACGCTGGAGAGGTTCTCGGCAGTAAAGGTTGAGGTAGTTAGAAAGACATTTTGGGTGGTTGGGCTTGCATTTCCTATTGATGTGTCGGCAGATCATGAAATTTCAGTAAAAGGGATTGAAACAAAATTTCTTACCGCAGGACTCAAGAATTGGGAGATTGATGGTGTTGTTGATGATGAGTAGGATCTTGTAGTATTAGATGTTAGTGAGAATAAGGCAGAAGTTTTTTTTGAATAACTGCCAAGAAATAATGAAATTTATATTGCATGTGAGGTGACTAGTGTGCTTGGTGTAGTTTACCTTAATTTAACTACCTGGTACATGGTCCGATTATTTGAGTTCCTACGGTACCTGAGTACCCCTTTTATCAAGACAGTAAAATACTAGGAAATTTTCCAGTGCTTTATATAAGTGAACTCTGGCAGCTGTACTGATCACAACTCATTTCCTGATACAAACCCATGAATAAGCATCTGTCAGGATGGAGAGAGTATCTAAATAGTTGTGGTAGTCATACAAAACTAATATTTTATCATTAGATGATGCTTTTTCTACTTCCTTACAATATTTAAACATTCTGTAATATCTTCCCTATTATCTACAAACTCATTGATCTACTTTCAAATTATAGTAAATTCTGAAATGCATTATCCTGTTAGAGATAGCAGCGAAAATAAATATATTAAATTTTAATAAAGAGAGTATTGGATAAAACATTTTGATCTAGTTCTATAAATTGGTACAGAACCAGAAAAAAAAATTAAAAATTCTAAACCATACTAAGGAGAGTTCAATGATATACTTAAATTTATTGTCCAATTATTCAAGTTCTTACCATGGCTGTGGCTGGTCATCGCACTCACCTTGTATGATATCATACTCCAGTAAGCATTTTGACGAGGTTTCTTAGTAAGCGCTTCACGAACACCTCTGGCTAGGAACTGTAGGTAGTGGCAACTCAATTGGCTGGTGGCGTGCTTGGCTACTTGGATAAACTAAAGAAATGCATGACCCCTATAGACCTCTTCCATCCTTCCCGCGCATTGCCTAACCTGCCGAATGGGCCGGTTAGTCTTTACCAGAATACTGCGACATAATCACGAGGGCCTGTAAGCCGGGTGCGCTAGATAGGCCGGGGCCGCATAAAATTAGGAGAGGTCGGGGCCAAACACGCTCCCGTGGGCCCGCGGCTGGAAGTAGGAGTATTTCCTTGGTGTGGCCGAAGTGTGTTTAAGACGGAACATTAGGACTCATATAAAGTGTACGTAGATGCCACAGATAGCAACATAAGAATACAGGAGCTTTGCCCTCTCTACCGCCAGACTATGCCTCTCTATCGTTCTCATACCCCCCAGGTCTTTACTTTCCCCCCGATCCACCTCCCCGCACACTTTACCTCTAAAGAAACTAAAAAAAGACTACCGAGTGAGCGACGGTGATTCTCGGTAAACTAATTAACCTTGGCGATGCGCGGATGGCAGTGAACCAAGCTGTCTATCTTTCGATTCAGCGCAGGGCCTGAGCGCTGTAATCCTAACCGGTCTATCTTGGCGGTGGTTCCGCAATGCTGTATTTGCCAGGGTAGCACGAACAGAGCATCTCTCCTGACCTGCTGGAGGCCCATGATACCCCCGGGGCCCCCCATTGCCCATTCCCATCAAATAAGATGGGTGCCACTACTTCAAGGCACCCAACAACCTACGGTGCCGTAATGGGAGCCTATACTCTAGTACTGTATGGGTGCTCGTGCATTTGCAGTTCTCAAGTTAGCTATCATAAAGTCATTCGCTGCCGAGTGTTGCGCTGCGAATTTTTTTCTTTTCAATAGAAAAAGTAGCATGCACGAGTAAAGGGTCCCAAAATATACCCCATTACAGGCATAAGAAATCAAGAGAAGGGGCAGATAAAATATCGAAACTGTGGACTGACAAAGCTGAGGGGAGTTTCGGTTTTTTGTGCATCCACCCCTTTCTCCACAGAGGAGGTTCCCGACACATTGCTCTCTGTTTCTGCCGCCTGGGATAGCGAGATGCGGCTGTACGCTCGTTACCGGGACAGATGCAAAGGTGGAGGGTGTGAAGGATACAGGGTGGGAAAGGCTGAAAGTCATTGGCAGTTTTTCCTTGGATGCGGGAGCCCCTCTCCCATCTATCGTACTGGCGATACAGTACTAGTACGGCACTGTACAGTCACACCTCGCTGACCTGGACCTCGACGATCCGGATACCTCACTGTCTCGTATGAATCTCTGTGAATTCTGAATCTCACTCCACCAAAGCCTGACCGGCTGTCCCGGATCCCCGCTGTGCCAGACGGATTCTCCAGATCTTGGCGGTCGGGGACAGCGAAGTGCTACTTTACAGTACCAGTATCATTAGGTTAAAGTTACGAGCAAGGCGCAAGTTCGCGTAGGGCACCACCGCACACTCTCCACCTTTTCCCTACGCATTTACCGGTATGGGGGGGCTCAGCCCCAGAATCAAAGAAAAATTTGCAGGCTTTCGCGAAATGACCTCAAATTATCAACTAGCGAGAGCCGTAAAACCTTGCACTATCCACTATCTCCGCCAGACCTCTAATCTCCGTATTCAGAGACAAGGCCTCTCAGAAGGATCGGTGCTTCCCTCACGCGGTAAAGTCTGGGCGCGCCGAATGTGTTGAGTTTCGTTATCTGTTAACTTATGCGGAATCCTGGTGGCCTGTCAAACTAGACGTGGGTCGATGCAGTAACCCCCCCCGACGATCTGTTACGTGGAAATCTACGAGATTGTACTCGTACGGGAGGGTGATTAATCGTGTCCCAAAATCTCAATCAAGCCCAGGTCCTACTCTTTCTCGCCAAAGCTAGGCTTTTCAGAACCTGGCTTTGTCGCAATTATCAATTTTACCAAAGCAGCCTCTTATCATGTTTCAACCTATAGCCGGCCCAGCTGAAGCGGCAAGGCTTGGCCCGAGATGAGCGTGCAGTCGCACCGCCCTATCCCGGACGGCAGAAAAACCTGAGGAATCTGTCCGGCGCAGCGAGAAATCCGGGGCAACGGGTGAGGACTCGGTAGGAAGAGGTTCAGAATTCACAGAGACTCACACGAGAGAGCGAGGCATCCGGATTATCGAGATCCGGAACAGCGAGGCGTCGCTATAATTTATATTGTCCGGAAATTTTCTTTGTGTCACTATCAGTGTAGCTTTTGCACGCAAAGTTGCAAATCCACACAAGGGTTTGCACGCGGCAAACCCCCAAGTAGAACCACGGAAATAGGCGCATCCTATAATAAAGAGCGGTTATTGAAAATCGGCACAGGGGAGTGCCGTCGCACTACTCTACAATGGACCTCCATACTATAGTGGAGAAAATTACTATTACCACGATGGATCCTGTTCATCTTACGTAAAAACTGGAATAGCTAGACCTCACGCCCTCATAGGAGGTTGGAGTTGCCCCTCCAAGTGAGGTCGGGCGTATCCCCCCCCATTTGGCAAGGCTGGGGCTGGAAGTCAGTCTTTGCACTGTTTCTCCCTCCCCCTAATCCAAGGGCCGAAATTCTGGATTTCTACGCCCCGGGTCCAATTATTCCCGACTCTACGATACGATACAAGAGCTCGCCTTGAACCCTATCAACATTCTCCGCGCTTTAGGTAAAAAAACTGGATGGAATACACCGCAAGTACTCGTGGAGGCATTTAGCCCGGGGTTGAAAAAGAGTTTTCCGGGTGCTAAGTTTCGAACTGATCTATTAATCCTATGCGGAAAAGGTGTTACTCTCGTACTGTGAGTCCTTCGTTGGATCGCTGTTAATGCACC
>NW_003299085.1:72971-86136 GCF_000151645.1 Tuber melanosporum
TTTCGATCGGGCCGAATCGTGGTGAGTCGTCCGCTACGCTATCGCCGAAAGTCTTCCCACTCGAAAAACTTGCACCTCAACACAGCCGAATGACTCTAACCTTGATTTGGTGGTTGGTCCAAGTAGTCCTGTGCTACCTAGGCTGGGAGGCTGTGCGGTTGGTGGGGTAGGAGGGCCATATTTTCTTGAGCTCTGCTGTAGGCAAATGTAACACTATGGAATCTCCAAATTGTCACTTTTTTGTTCCCGCGGCTGGCAACGAGAGCGCAGAATAATCGAACTCACTAGAGAAAAGCAACATGATCACTATTCACAAAGCGTGTATCAATTCTAATAGCTTGCCTAGGGGCATATCACACAACTCCGAAGGATAGCATTGTGACTTCGCTTCCATAAATGGTAAGTGTTGCGATAACGCCCGGAGAGTTCCGTAGGAAGTTGTGTTTTGCTTCCCAGGGTATGCGGTCGTGTATGCCAGCAATAGTCCAATAATGAGGTGCACTTTGCCACAGTGAACAAGGTTATATTACGACAGAACTAATCTTTTTTTCACGCTGTCACACTTCACAAGCCAGCGCGCTAGCTATCAATTTCACCCCGAGCAGACTGGTCGTGAAAGCTACGATAGCTATAGCCATTCAAGCTGGCCAAGAAACCTTTCAAAGTTACTAGGAATGGATCCGACAACTGCGATCAAGGAAGAGTGGGAAAGGGCACTTGCGGATCAGAAAGGGCGACTAAAGAAGAAACGATACACCGGAATGTTGCAGTCGTTAGACTATGATTCTTTTCGAACCACGATCAATGAAGCCCAAAAGAAATACCGAAAACGGAACATTGCACGGCACATGGAGGCTCTCTCACCTGCCCTTCAACATCTACATTCTTTTGTTGGGGCTATAACTACCATGGTTAGTTCCAACCCCGAGATTGCTGGTCTTGTCTGGGGTGGGATTCGGGTAGTGCTAGTGGTAAGCCCCTGGGTTATTACAATAGGTACCCTAGCTGATTATTATGTTATAATTTGTAGATGGCGAGCAAATTTACTGGTATCATGGAGCGAATAACATCTATGATAAAGGATCTCACAGAGCATCTCAATAAGTTGCATGAATATCTGAACCTATTCCCTGGCGAAGACTCACTTAATAGTTGTGCAATGTGCATCGTCCAGCACTACGTTGGGTTTTGTATATCCGCTCTTAAGTTCTTTATACGGCTACCGCTATGTATGTACATGCTAATGATAACCCCCCCCCAGCCCCACGATCTATTACTAATGCAAAACTCTTTCAGATTCACTTCTCCGGATGCTTTGGTATACACTGGACCAAAAATTCGAAACGGCACGCAAAGAAATTGAAGCAAATGTGCAGATATTCGATCGCAGAAAAGAGATTCTGGTTGACCGCGAATTGGTTACAGTTACACGGGGGATAGCGGCTGCTCTTCCTGCAACTGTAATTCAGCCTGCGGAGCCGGAGGAGCTCTACATGGTACCTTATAGTCATAATGTCTGCTTTTGCGGTCGCGATAATGTATTGCATACATTAGATCAGGTACTGTCCAAGAATACAGCGCAGCAAAGCTCATGTGTTATCTATGGCATGGGTGGGGTGGGGAAAACACAAGTTGCCCTTGAGTATACCTATCGCTACCGGAATTCATATGACTTCATTTTCTGGATTCAAGCCGAGAACGAAGCTAGATTAGTCGCAAGTATCACCGAGATATCAATTGAGTTTGGTCTCCTCAAAGATGGAAATGCCCCCAACAAAGATGCTGTAGTTGAAGGTGTACGCAAGTGCTTAGAGCAGACAAGTATCGCCCTCACCATCTCCACTGTATATAAGATGCTAACCACAACCATCCTACAGAAAAACGATGGCTTCTAGTCTTCGACAATGCAGAGACTTGGTCCCTTTTGGAGCCATGTTTGCCACGAGCCAATCACGGTGCTGTTTTAATCACATCACAAGATAATCAGCTTAGCGCACGGGCACAGGAGGGGCTACATTTAGACACACTTAACAACACTGAAGGGTCAGAACTACTCTTAAAACATCTACCTAGAACTGGAACACACTATGAAATCGGAGATGCTAAGGAGATATCAACTAAACTTGGAGGGCTTCCTTTGGCCCTTGGATACGTGGCTGGATACATCTCTGTGGCTGGGTGGTCGCTGAGGGAGTTCTTGGATGCTTTCGAAAATCCTGAAGTCTCCGCCAAAATTTTTGCTTCACCTCCCCCGATAACAACTCACCAGTATGAGAGAAGTTTAGCAATGCTATGCGAGGCATCACTAAAGAAATTGGCAACCACACAGCGTAAGGTAATTCAAATATTGTCAATGTTGAGCCCTGGGGGTGTTCCGGAGGAAATGTTATACACCGATCACCAGGAGCCAGATCTCGCCTTCTTGAGCTCTTCTAACATTCAAGCCCATGAGTGAGAGAATCCGTTTTCCAAACTGTAAACAGATAACTAACCGTGGTGACTGCACAGCTTCAGCACCATGATTGGGGAGCTTGCAAGCCGGCACTTAGTTACCCGTGAGACTGTTCTCCAAAAACCGCAGCTGTCCATTCATCGCTCCTTACAGAAGAGCGTCCTCCATGACCTGGACCAGGATTTTGCCCTGTTCCAGCAGATCTTTGATCTTGCCTTTACCCTCATCCGTAAGGTTTATCCGCCACAATCGCCAACTCACGATCCTCAAAACGAACACTGGGTGACGCAGGAACTATACCAGCCCCACATCTTGAGCTTACACTCTGTATATAAAAAATCCTCAAAGAAACCTATTGCGTCAATTGCATTTGCGGAACTCCTCTCCGATGCGGTGTACTATTTCTGGGAGAGGGGCACGCTCAGGGACGGAAAGCTACTGACCAACACCGCGGAAGAGATTTGCCGCCATTATCCGGGATCATATAAGATCAAGGCCAACGTCTACTCGCTTGGAGCGGCGCTCCGATGGAGCCGTGGTATCACAGAGCGAGCGCCAATCCTATATCGACTCCTTAGAGCACTTGCACTCCTTCAAAAACATATCAACGAGCTCACCCCAGACAAGATAACTCCAGAAATTCTACGCCTTTACGCGACTAGTTGGAATGACGTTGCCGCTGCTTTCATAGACCACGAGTTCTATGACGATGCGATCCGGTGTTTGAACCTCTGTGTCACGATAAAGAGGGGCCTTGGGGACCAACTTGGTGTCTGGGGGGCAAATCGCTATAAGTCGCTGGCACTCGCATGGCTCGGACGAGTTAACGAAGCGTTGGAGTTGATCCCCGCAGGTGATGAGGTTCTTCCTGCTCTATTGGAGCTGCGGTGCGCATCTTTCTATGAGCGTTGCCGATTCGGGTGGGCCAACGTCTTTGTCATGAGCGGAAATTTCCAGAGGGCACATGTGCTCCTACAGGAGAACCTCAGAAACCGCAAACGCCTGTGCGGAGAAGCCGGGCTTTTTACCTTGGATACTTACTATCTGCTTGGGATAACACAACATAAGATGGGCAATACACAAGAGGCTATGTATGGTGACACTTATCATTGGATGCTAGTAACAAGCTAACTGCCCACAGAAACTATTTCAAAATGGCACTCAAAGATCCGGCTAATTGGTCGGAGGAGTCGCAGAGCGTAGCCAAACATCACCTATCGAAAGCGCTCGTTGATGTAGGCGAACATGCGGAGGCGCAAAAAATCTCCGAGGAAGCAGATGCAGCCAGAAAACGTCTCTGGGATAAGCACGCAACGTACCTCAACGCCCAGGGCCAATGTGATGATGAGACCTATGATCATCTCGCGCCCTGTGACATGGGGCGCACTACCATTGGGAAGTTTCGCGCCAAAGGGAAACTTCAGAAACTGATGAAGATATGTCAGGATATGCAAGGGAGACTGGACGGCTTAGATACAGGCTCGATAGAGCCATCCACCTATCGTATAGCTTGCGAATTTCCGGAAATAGATGTCTCGGAGGCCGAGATCTACCACCGGGGGGAACACGGGATTATGGGGTGATGGATTATAAGGGTGAGGAGTGGGAGGCCATGGTAGGGGGGGCTCGCAATCGGCGCCACGTGAAACTTATTGGAACTCTGCATTATTTTTATTTTTAAAAAATTTCTTTAAAAGAGTTCTACATGTGCACTCCCATCTTTCGCAGCGCGAATTTCATCAAGAGATATATACTGCTGCGAAGCTGGTAGTAAAAATCACCTGTAGTGTATGCGTATCAAAACCAAAAGTGACCGACTTCAAGTAGTCGAATTTCCTCCCCAGATTACCCAAAGAATACAAAAAATACTATTAAAGGTTTTATAACTATGCCAGCTTTTCATATACAAAAGACTAGATGTAGCAGACAAATTGATTTTTGACAGCTAAAATTGTTCGATTGAAGTTGAAAAAGGCCAGAAAAACAATTTCCAGATCACAAAGTGCCAATACCTAATGCCACTTTTCCCTTTTGATCAATGGACATCCCAGAAAATGAAGTATCTATTGACGGCAACCCGGAAGAGAATGCCCAAGGAATTCTCTTGGATATGCAGTAAATTTTGGGTTTTATCGATGGAATAGAGGCGGTGTTAAACGATGCTGTCAACATGGCTACGGTATGATACTATGTTGAAAAAACGCACGCCTATGATACGGGTAATTTTTACTAGCTTCGCACAGACTTCATTGCGGGATCGACAATGCCAAGCTTCCTACTTTCCTGTAACGGAATCACATCAAATACCGTAAACTCGAATAAACGATCCTGGTGCTAGGACGTTGGACTTGCCTCTATGGGTAAAGTCTGGTGTTTTGGTGTGGTTTTCGCCCCTTTTCCAGAGGAGGAAATTTCGGACTACCTAGCACAAGGATAGTTTATTTTGTTTATCGCACATATTCCCATCGCAGAATTAGAAACAAAAACTACCAACACCATTAATTCCACATACTAGAGAGCCTCTCGAAACTACTTCTTTTTGTTCAAAAAACTCGGTTGTACTCGAGGACTAGGGCGCAAGGGTAAGTCTAGCAACACCCCAATACAAGACTTGGCACGATAGCCCGCCGTCTGGTCCGCGAACCCCGCCCCCAAGTTATCTATTCCCTTGCCTGTACTCGAGTACTGTAACATGCGTTTCGGACTCAAAAGTATCCGGAAACTTGGCGCTAAGCACCCCAGGCAAGGTTGGGAAGGAAACGGGGGAGTGACAAGTGGTGGCTGCGAGAGCGTTAAATCAGATCAATGGCAGGCGTACTAAAAATATCTCGAAAAATAACTAGTAGAAAGAGAGAGAAAGCACGAGCACTTACAATAGTGGGGGTTTTCGAAGTTAAAAAAGATGATTTCTCAGTAATGAGTAATGCTTAAGCAAAACAGTCAGATGCCTAGACAAAGCTTCTATATCTTCAGGTAATGCCAACAAACACCTAGATAATTTGAAGATATCTATAGACAGCCTATAAGCTTTGCATTTTCAATTACCTAGAATGGGATAATAGGAGAAACATGGTCTTACTATTATGGATATTGTTTAAGACAAATCTTTATCATCCACTGATAAACTACCACTATATCCAAATATACTGTCCTATGATCCCTCTTTTATATATATTATATATTTGTTGTTAAGGTACAAGAACTCCCATGAAGCATGAGCTATAGTGTAAACAAAACTTCAATCTCAAACAAACAAACCAAAGAAACCATCAACTCCTATCTCCCAATTAATATCTGTTATAGTACTACAAATAGTAACTACTAAAGTAAGTAAAGAAATAATAACATCCTTAGATAACAAAGAAAAATTGTCAATATAAATATCAAAGTAAGGAAAGAAACAAGGGAGACTGGGTAGCCTCCAGGGACAGAGGGGAGCACCTTACAGGTGAGCATAGTTGGTGGGAAGCTGGTTCCTGTAAGAACTATATAGCAGCCAGTCTCTTTATCATGGTAACCAAGATCCAGAGGAGTGAGTTGGGGCCAGCATCAGTGACTCTAGAGAGGTAGAGTGCACACAGATCAATTGTTGAAAATAGCTGCTCACCAAGGCCACAACTACCGCAACTACCACCCAACATACTCATCATGCCTTTCAGATGATTACTCTTTCATTTGTCTATTCGTTTGTTCATCCATCCATTTATTTCTTTAATCAATTATTTCCCCGTTGATTCTCCACCAAAATATCTCTTCACTGGCGCCACTACTTGTATGTTCACTGGTACTACTACCCATCCATTCACTAGTACAACTACCCACACATCTATCTGCTATCAGTTCTTCTGTTAGCAATAGAAGTGCAGGGGGGAAGGGATATAGAAGGGAATGGGAGGGTGGATGACAGTAGAAGCACAGAAGACTTAAGAGAAGGAAAGGATATTTGAAAGTATTTGGGAAGTTTATTATTTGTTATTCCTGTTGTTATTATGAGAAGTGTGCAGAGGAGAGCCAAGGTGAGTATGGGAGATGTTAGAGACCTTGGTATAAAAATGATTACAGGAAGGATAGAATAGGTAACTTCTGTCATTTATTTATACTCCTGTCTTTTTCTATTAGTTTAAAGTTAAAGACTTTTAAATTAGCGGAATTGAGTAAGTGAGTTGATTGAGTAAGTGAGTGGCTAAAAAGAGAGAAAATCAGAAAGAAAGTTTTTCATACTATGCTTTGGGGTGCTACCTTGGCGTTTCATTTCAGCTGAGTTATTGTCTTTGATAGCAGATCCTACCCTCCCCAACTGTAACAGTTATTGTTGAATTACTGCTTAGAACAGCTATAATTTTTATTAATCCTTCTCCTCACAGTAGAGACACCTGGTCAGTTGCCCTTCTGTGTTCCAAGAAGTATGACTGGCCAGATAGCTCTTACCCAATCTAATTTGGTGTAGAGTAACGGTATACAGATAATCATTTATCAGAGTGTCTAACACTCCCCTCCAGTCCCCTTATAAGGCCCGCACATCAATAATTTAATTGGAATGTCATATGACTTCTCTCTGGGTGTCACATGTTCAACACATACTGTCATCAAAGTTATTTTAAGTAGTAAGGTATTTCTACCAATACTAGCTACAGCTTTACAACTCCCTGAACAATACATAAATGTTGTTGACTGACTGGTTATCTATCAATCCAGTAGAATGGCTTTCTGCAAATTACTAGAAGGTTATCTGAAAGAAATCTATTAGTTAGATTAGCAGATATTATTGAAATAGCTGCTCACCATGCCCACAACTACTGACCACCATCCAACATACTCAGAACATGTCCAACATGTTTCAAGAATGCTCAGCATGTCATTTACACCACTATATATTATTTATCCACCTATCCATTTATCCATCCACTAGTCCATCAATTTGTTTATTCCTTCATTTGTAATTCTGTTCTTTGTTGCCCATTTATTTCTTTCTTTAAGTATTTAATGTGCATTTCTGGGGTTGACTATTTTTTCATTTTTACCTGTTCATTCCTCTCCTACCACTTGCTTTGTTGTAATAGATGTCCTCATTGTACTCTTCCAGTGGGGAAGGATATAAATATTGGGGAAGGATATGAACATCAAGGAAGGATATGAATATCAGGAGACTTACAGCCTATCATGAGTCTTTGTTTCTGTATTTGCTTTGATAATGTAGGAAACAGGATGAGAGGGGGTGATTTAGGGAAGAGTAGACAGCACTGGGAGTACAGGAGGTAGTATCGGAGTATGGACTAATATTGGAGAGTTTTTGAGAAGTATATTGTTTGTTCATTCTTTTGTTAACACAAGAGCACAAAAGATGGAATAGGGTGGGTGGTGTGAGAGCTACTGCTATGTAATAATGGAAAAAGGGAGGAGAGGAAGGATAGCTGATCTTTGTTGTTTATTTATACTCCTGTCTTTTCCTAATGGTTAGTTTAGTTGGGAGAGTTAAAGAGGTGTGGATTAGCAAAGTCAAGAAAGCAAGTTGTTAAGAAAGTGAGTTGTTAGTGAGAGAAAGAGAATCCAAGGAAAAACTTTTCATACACCTCTTTAGTTGACTGCTGCCTAAAAGCCATAACATTTTTTTCAGTCAAGTGATAGTCTATGACAGCAGACCCTACTACTCTCCATAGTAACAGTTATTGTTAATTTACTACTCTAGACTGGAATCATTTTTATTAGGTTATGAGCCTGGATTGATGCTAAAGTCTAGAGCTCTAATTACGATACCGTTAAGCTCGATAATCCTTATCATTGCTATTGCTTGGTTAATCCTTATTATTACCAGCACGTGGCTGAGCCTTACCATTACTATCACCTGTCTAATGCTCATCATTGCTGTTACTCTTGTCATTCCTGCTGTTCCTATTGCCACTACTCTTACTGCACCTACTTATCACTTTTAGGATCACAATGTCCAAGTCTAGTGGACAGGAGGTCAGCATTCTTGCCTCTCCTAGTATCAAGCCTCTCTCTAAAGTTGCCAGCTATAGAGAATAGAGGTTGGCTATCATTGATATACTTACTAAGAAGAACTATTAGTCCAAGGTCTTTGGGAAAGCCACCTGTTGTACTGAGACTTCTGAGGCAAGTGCACTTTGGGAGACAAAAGCCAGTAAGGCCTAGGGTATATTAGGTAAGCTTATGGACAGTGTACATCACGAGTTGTATGCAGGGATGTAAGATCACAAGGTGCTGTGGCAGAAGTTTGAAAAGTGACATACTGGAAAGAATCAGGTTAGGATCTGGTTCCTAAGGAAGGTGTTGTCCAAGGTTGAGTTCTCAGACTCCAATAACCTTGTTAACTATGTCTCTAGTCTTGAGCAGCTGTTCAACCAGTTAGGTACTGCTGGTGAAGTCCAAGAAGAAAAGAATAAAAAATACCTCCAGTTATCCAAGCTGCCATTGCCCTACTATCCTTTCAGAACTTCAGTTTGGAATATCTATGACTATGATGATACCACTTATGATGAGATATGTAATCATCTTATTCTTGAGCACTTTTTTTTTTTTTTTTGAAATCTTATTTATTTATCTGTTTTAACGAAAGTAAGGCCAGAGGTCATATCAGCTCATGCCATGTAGACCCGCACCTCCACCCTGCCTTGTTCTCAAGCAGCCAGAAGACAAACTGTGATCCCAGAAAGGCAAACACCGGCAGCCAGGTACCTGACCCTAAGGTCCCATGACTTGAATGCGGAGGGGTCTCGCCTAGAGCCACCAATACCCAACCAGTCCTCAGTTTAAAAAACTCCCCCGCAAGTCTCCTGCATGGCTATCTACAAACGGTAAAAACAGAAAGCCCAGAAACCCATCCTTCAAAGCAAGGAAAACCCCTATCCCAATAGTACACCCTCTACCAAACAGAAGAAAACCCAAACCAAAGTAACCCCAAACCAAAGGCCGAAACTAATCCCTCACCTACAACAATCAAATACCAGCCCAACCCGTGCCCCACAGCTTCAAGACAAACCAATGGCCAGGCCTCACCCGTGAAGTCGAAAAAACAAATAGGTGCGCCATATAGGTGACATCGATGTATACCTTGGGCATATAGTCCACAGTCGCAAGCAGGAGAAACCAAACGGAAAAAGCACCCGCTGTAAGCAAGAGGTATTGGCAGAATAAGAGCCCCAAGCCGTCCATCTGGGAAGGCCAAAGGAGCTGCCCGAAGCAGCAAAAGAGGGAGCGGTAGTAGGGTACCAGCCAACGCGACCGAAGAGAAAAAGGGAGGAAGGGCCCAAGGCCCCAGTGCAGACCCGACCGAAACCAACCCGCAATCATATTACTGCATCTCTCATGTAGTCCCTTGTTCTCTGAGAGATAGCGTGACTTAGTGGAAGGGATCCCACCAGCGGCAGGGAGGTGGAAGGGCAAGGGAAGGAAGGCAACCAAACTTGAACTGACCGACTAGGAGGGTATGGTCAAATCTCACCACGAGACAGACCCCGAAGTTACTAGCCGAGATGTTCTCCAACAGGGATTGTGCAAGTGGGGAGAAGGACGTCTACCACTGCCGGTACCGTCCGGAAGTGAAGAGAGGAAGCTGACCGTGCCAAAGCTAAGCGAGTCCCTATTAGCAAGACAGGACTACTGGGCGAGCTCAGATAACTCCCCCATCAAGCAGACAAGAGACAAGCGAGGCCAAGGCGGAAGAGGATGAGAGAGTTAACCATGCCCCTAGGCAGGAACCATCAAGGGGGCAGAGGGGAGTGGGGGGGGCCCACAATAGCTGACGTGGTGTTGCCAAACTATGTAGGAGGAAAATAGGAGCAACAGAGTGTGCTTATTCTTGAGTACCAACAGTTGACTATAGATACTACTATTGAAAATAGATTGATAAATGCCTTTTATACTAGTTGAGGAAAAGAAAAGAACTGGAAAGAGGTCAGCCATGGAAGAAGGAAATTTTTAGTAGGAAAGAGAGTCAGGAACAGAGTATTGGAAAAAATACTTGTTTCTGTTGTAAAGAGCATGGGCAGTGGACAAATAAGTGCCCTAAGAAGCAGTAGGTAAAGAGAAGTCCAAGAGGTGGTAGAAGAAGAAGAACTAGAGATTCAAGACCTGGAAAACAGAACACTCAGAGTGCGAACTTAGAAATAGTAAATAGACCACCTAAGGTATGAACTGCTAATGTCAACTAAAAGGTTTCTCAATCACAATGGGTTTTAGACTCTGGTGCTACTCACCATATGATCTCTGATCACTCTCAGTTCCAAACTCTTATCCCAGTTTATACCTTAATTCATTTGAGAAATAGTTTAGCTATAACTGCTAAGACTGAAAGTAAAGTCCTGTTGAATCTGGTAGTCAATAGTAAAAACAATCATATTGTCTTAAAGCAAGTCTTGTATGTGCCAGAGAAGAGAAGTAGTGGCCTGATTTCTATTCACTATATATAAGCTGCTAGGAGAATAGTTACTTTTGGACTTGGAGAAACAGTTAGCATCAGCCATAGAAAAGAGTTTTTTTGTATTACAAAGCTCCGGCAAAACTCCTATATTCTCCAGCAAGACGTAGAGGTCTTTGGGGCGAACCCTGCAAGAGCAGAAATAAAGCATAGGACTTTAGTAGATTAGCATCACTGCCTAGGACACATTAGCTTTGAGAAGGTTAAGCAGTTGGAGGAGAAGTATGAGGAGATAGTAATTAATAGTAATTAGTCAAAGCTACAGTATAGTAGTTGCATTGCTGTAAAACAGACCCACAACCTAAATTCCTTACCTGTCATAAGAATCACAACTGTACCACTTCAACTCATCTACAATGATCTTGCAGGACCTATGGATACCTCCTCCCTTACTGGTACTCAATACTTCCTCCTATTCATTGATAACTACATAAGATATACCACAGTCTACACCATTCGACAGAAGTCAGAGACCTTCTTCAGGTTCAAAGAGTACAAAGCACTGGTTGAAAACTATCACAACCAGAAGATTAAGGTTCTGAGAAGCAATAATAGTGAAGAGTACACCAGCCATACCTTTGCTAAGTTTCTCTCAGACTGTAGTATCTCTCTTAAGAATACTGCTCCCTACTTACCAGAACAGATAGGTGTTAGTAAAAGAACTAATAGAATCTTAATTGGACAAGCTAAGGCAATGATGCTTCACTATCAGCTCAATGATCAACTCTAGGCAAAAGCAATCAACACTGTTGTTTACCTCAAAAATCAATATTTTACAGTTACCAGCCTGAGAAATGCTACATCCTATGAGCTATGAACTGGCAAGCACCCTAACCTCTGCCACCTTATCTCTTTTAATACTACTGCCTTCTACCATATTTTTCAAGTTAAGTAGAGCAAGTGGGAGAATAATGATCAGAAATACCAGGTAGTTGACCATGACGAAACCAATCAATAGCAAGTTTTATCAGGCAGAAAAATTATGATTGTGAGGGATACAAGAGAAGTAAAAGAGAAAGAGAAGATAGAGGATGCAAAGGAGCCTGAGAGGTTTATTCTGGAATCTGACTATAAAAGTACTGAGGAAACGCCTGCTAGAGTGATACCACCCAAGAACTTGAGGCTACTTTAATATCTCTAATTCTATTACCTACCTCTCAACCTCATACCTCGCAGGAAGAACGATCACCCTCATCAGGAGTATCCGAGATACAATCTGAACTTCTACTTGCCCTATCTAGACCTCACAGGAAAAATACTGAAAGATTTACCTCTATCAGGTTCCAGCATGAGGTATTCTTAGCCTCATTTTATCTGGATACGGAACAGCAGTATAGCTACCAGAATGTAATCAATTCACCTATGGCAACAGAATGGATTGCTCCTATTGAAGAAGAGCTACTGTTAGGTGGAGATAACTTGTAAAGACTAAGAGTTATCTAGACCAACTAAGATTTGTTTTTGTAGATGGAGATTGTTTAGGAATACTCAAAATATAAACTCATTTTGTTTATGACTACTAAGAGTAAGGTAAAGTAGGTAAAGTAGAATAGAATTATAAAAACAATATTATATTATTAAGGTCTCTTCTCCATTGCTTGATAATGTCTAAAGCTTGGAAGGTACTTCAATATTTATATTCTGCATTTGAGTGTTCGTAGATTACATCTATCTATTATGCAAACTATGTACCTCTCTAGTTATAACTCGCAATATCGGGTATTCTTCAAAGGTATGAACACCTGAAGACTCTGAGAATCAGATCCTCTTCAGTAATTATGATATTGCTCACTAGAAACTATACTGTTCTTAATAGTAATTATCTACTCATCAGAGTCATTAGACTTACAGTCTAGTTCTCAAGTTAAACTGAGTTGGACCCAATTATCTTCCTTATCAATAAAATAATTAGTTTCATCTGCAGATTGTATTTGTAGAAGTAGTCGCAATTTCAACCTTCCTAAGCCACCTGAGTTTTAACCTTCATAACTCCGGATCCAACTAACAAATATCTTCTGGATGACTTTTAACTAATTTGCAGGAAGCCATTCTACTGAATTAGCAGATAATCTCTTGGTCAGCAACTGTTGGTTAAGCTAGGTAACAGGATTTAGGATATTTTTCTAGTGTTGGAAACTATTTCCACAATACAATGCATTCCAGGGCCCAGTTGTAATACTCCTTGAAGTCTATTGGCTTCCATAGTAGTATTTCTTGGAGTTCTGAACTCTTCTTTGCTATGTCGACAAGTGGCCGCCCCATTTGCACCAACAGTCTGC
>NW_003299085.1:86264-88264 GCF_000151645.1 Tuber melanosporum
CTTCAGCGATGACAACCACACTCACCCACCAATCCACTATCATGAAAACAAAAAAAAAATTAAAAGATATAAATACATAGTAGAAATTAATATTTGATATACCATCAATCAGCCTTAATAATTGCCTCTATTCTATCCACCATTGATTCAGCTAAAGTATCAAAAACCTTTTGGTCAAGAAGTTCCTAACAATAAGTGATATAAGTGATGGCCTCTACTATTGCCATCTTGACCACATTGACATTACCCTTCATAAGATATAGCTCAGGGTAGTGCTTGTGAAGCTTATCTTTCATCAGAGACTAAGTTTTTTTTCAATTGGATTAAGATCTAGTGAATAGGCAAGAATTTTCATCAGTGTAATTCCCTGCCCTCTGAGCCATCTCCTAAAAGGCAATTGAGTCTTAGCATTATGAATGATAAAAAATACCTCTTCTTTGCCAACCTTTTCTCTGATATTCTCCTATATCCCTAGAAAGTCATAATGATAATAAACCTCAATAATTGACTTCCCAGTAACTCCAGATCCTAGCAGAAGAAGGATCAGGAAAAACAGGCAAAAAAAGACCTTGAGTTTGATTATAAAAACAACCAGTCATTATCTGGTTAATCCCTCTCTCCCCTCTCCTAGTCTTAAGTTCAATACAATATTTATTCTCTTTTTTATATGGGTATCTGAAAACTCATTTTCTCCTCTTTCCTCCTCTTCTTTCCACAGCTACCTCATCCCCCCATATTGCCTTCCTTCTCCACATCTTCTTTGTCCAATACCTATGAGCTAATGCCCATTCCAACCTCTCTCGAGCTAGATCCTTATCTAAATAAACTCTCTCTTATGCCATCCACTTTCAAAGATGTTTTTTTCAAGTCTTCTCCTTACTGTCCTACTAGACATATTGGAAGCAACTTGCTCAGCAATGTCAGAATAGGTAGTATGGCGATTTTTAAGAGCTTCCTCCCCCATAGCATCATCCTGTGATTTGGTAGTTTTAGGATATCTTCTTCTACCCTTATTCTCCTTGCCCTCATGATATCTTTTTGCAATTGTGTCTCTGACAGTAGTGTAGGGGATATTAAGGTAGTAAGAAATTTACTGATATCTTATCTAAGGCTGGTGTAATCCAAGAATCCTTCCCCTGGTAAGCTCAGAGAGATGTGTGGAGAGAATAGGTTTTTTGTTATGACTGTGAAGAATAGGAGGCATAGTTTATTGAAAAAAAGAATTGAGCAGAATGGTTTCTTCTTGATTGACTTACAGTAATTCTTTTAGGTACTGTGGAGAGAAAGGAATGATGAAAAGGGGTGGGTTGTTACCAATTGTTGAATCGCGGTTAATTTTTTCAATGCACAATATATTGGTTTTTTCTAAAAATCCTTTAACATTCAACACCATCTCTTTGTACAACAACATCTCTCCACTTATGATTTTTTCCAAAGTTGTCACAACTTTAAAGTCTATTAATATTCTGAGTAGTTGATGGACTTACTCCATTCCACTTCCCTGACTTAGCTGAAGGTTCCTTCTCAAATATCCTGTTAACAGAATCTGGTCAGATAAATAGCAGTGATATATATGGTATTATTCTTATACATTAAATTCTGTGACTTTATAGTTAAAGGACGCAATTGAGATAAGTATGTATAATGATGTACAGGCCCCATATGGGGGCCAGAGGGGGTGTTAAAGACCAGAGATTCAGATTCCGAGTGGGGTTACACTACCTAGGATAGTTTTTAGGTATTGGATTCTAGTATTCCTAACAGTATAACACTTATAATAAAGTGGGACCTGGTAGATACTAGGTACTTGTAGTAGTATAGAGGCAGAGTTTGAAGTACCCAATCAGTAGCAAGTTTACCCCTGAGCTATACCTTAAGAAAGGTGTAGGTCAGGGGTGATCAGAGTTTAGATCAAAGGCAAATTCAGGAGAAGGTATAGGTATGCCAGTGAAAGGCAATTAGGACGTTGCGCTTTTAATCACCATATGAAATAAACTCCA
>NW_003299085.1:90060-92270 GCF_000151645.1 Tuber melanosporum
TATCTAGTATCCTGCATATTATGAACTAGGACGTGCTCCAAGGTCTATTCACCAGCTTGTTTATCTACTTACCCACTCATTTATATTTTAGCTCACTTACTCATTCATTCAATTACACATTGATTCAATTACCTGTTCATTCGCTTGATTGCCCATCCACAGCTCTATTTATCTAGTAGTTTATTTGCTCAATTATACCAACAATAGCCTATTTATATTCTGGCACAATCTTATCTGTTTGCATTTTATTACTCTCCTCCTGCTACTTGTTTGTTATTTTGGAGTATTTGCTTTGTTAAAGGGAGTTATAGGCTTTTAGAAGTCTTTGTTCCTGTATTTCCTTTGTTAGTAGTAGAAGCATAGAAGATAGGAGGAGCACAGAAGAGAGTAGGAGCATAAAAGATAAAGAAAGTATAGAAGATGGTAGGAGCACAGGAGGAAATTGATTAGTCTTTCAGGAGTTTATTGTTTGTTCTCTCTTTTGTTAGCATAATTGAAAGTATAGAAAATGTACATAAGAAAATAGAATGTGAAGTTGCATTTTAAATATCCTGTCTATCAGATACTCCACATGTATGAAATACAATTTAGAAGTTTTACTTGTAGTAAGTAAACAGACAAGCATGTAAATAAATGAGTAAAAGAATAAATAAGTAAACAAACTAACAGATGGAGGGGTATACAGGTAGATAATCAAATATGTAAATGAGTAAACAAACTAGTAGCTGAATAATAATTCAAATAGGCAATTGAACAAATAAATAAATAAATATAATTCTCACTAGTAGAAAAAACAGCTAAAAAAAAAAACTCTTAAAATTTCAGGTAGCAGGATAAACAAGAGAATAAATAAATCTCATACTCAATACCCCAGTTTCCCACTCTTGAGCATGTTCATCTATATTCTAAACATTCTAAATAGATTTGAAGTTTATAGAAACAGTGAATATACTGAGTAGCATATGTCAATATGATTTCCCATTATTTCCAACTGACTAAGAAAGAAAGAAAGAATAAGTAGGAAACAGACTTGATCTCAATACTTATCAATGCAACTGTGATTCACCAACCTTACCTTATTCCTATCGCAGAGGAAATAAACAGAGCTCCAAAAACTATCTCTATAGCTGTTGATAATTTCTCATAACATGTTGGAGCATAAAATAAAAAATTGTAGGAGGACTATGAATATCTGAAATTACCTTAACAGATCAACATACCAGATCTTAATCATATCGAGAATACCTGAACACTTCTCTAAAAAGCCCTCAGTAATTAAGTTTCTAAGTTGGAATGCAGTCCTCATAGTGCTGCTGAATTGTTTTAGGAAGCCAAGAAGGAGTAGGATCTTATACCACATGAGACTTTAGATAGGTGAATTTCATGGACTTCTGAAAGACTTCACTCTGTTCTGGAGGAAAATGGAAGCTATAGAAGATAGTAGCATTATGAATTTATTATTTCTCTACCTCTACTTTTATCTCTCTTTTAATTGATATATGATTTTTGTTTACTGTTCAATTTGGTTGTATGGTTGCCAGTGACCGTACAGTATCCCCTACACTCTGAAACATTCAGGCTCACTTAAAATGTAGAACACTAGCCTCGTAGAGAAATGATTAACATCACAATGTCATGATATCAAATTCAAACTCAATCTAATAAGCGACCATAAAAATTCAGCCCGCCAAACTCACCTGGACTGATGGTGCAGCAGTTTTCATTGCTATGAATGACCCAAGAGTGCGTGCAAAGAGTTTTCCTTATGTTATTTAGCCCTGTTTGAGGGCTCTCCATCCATCAGAGGGTCTGACTTCGCTGCACAACAAGCCTAAGCGAGTTCGTTATGACTGAGTTTTTACAGTACATGGAAGTAAAAAAAAAAAAAAAATCTATGTACAGATATTGTGAAAGAGGAAAAAGCATTCATGATATAAGGCATGGTTACCCTCACAGCAGCCAGAGTTGACTGACTTAACATTTGTAGTGCCAAATAAATCCTGAGAGCGCAGCCAACGACAAAAAAGACAAAGTGAGCGGGTAGGCCGCTGTTCAAAAGTATGGCTCCAAAGGTCGGGGAAGGGGACCGGAGTAGGTTTGTGGTACGTTGGAGTACTAGGAGAGCGGGGAATGTAGGTAACTTTGAGCTCTCGTGGGGTTGGCCTGGAGGTAGTATCAGGAGAGACAGCCCGGGGAGTCTCATTGAGCCG